>NC_141051.1:28261749-28379249 GCF_041138505.1 Cibotium barometz
AACCCTGAAGAATTTCTCAAATGAGTAGATTAATGGCTATGCGCTTGATTTCGGTTAGGAAAAAAGCGTTCATTTCCTTAGATGATTAGATCAACGGCTGTGCCTGATTTCGGTTAGAAAAAAGCATTGATTTCCTCAAATTAAGTCAGTGATCGTTTTCCTTCTATCTGGTTTAATCAAGTGAAGGATAGTTTAGTCTCTTCACCCCGTTAGAAAATTCGTTTAAGAAAATCAAAAAGAAGAAATCGTCCCCAGTTTACGGGCAAGGAAAATTTTCCCGGTTTTGGTTTCGGAATGACCACCAGATTAGTCTCGTGTCCGAAAATTCGAGGGCGAGGCCCTGAGTGGGAAACCCTGCCCCGTGCAAGAGGAAGCTACTTCCGCTGCTAGCAACTAGGAATCTGGTGCGTGGAGGGGGAAGAGAGGTCTGACAGCTGGTATCAGAGTGCTGTTGTAAACTTACGAAACAGTAGCAAAAATTACCTAAAATTTTAAGTAATTCTGGGAAATAATGTTTTCACTTGCTAAGATTATGTTTGAAATGAACTTCATAAATTGAATACTCATAAATTAGACTGGATTTTTATTGGATATCCCAAATCTGTCTAGCATTCTTGGACTCTCCCAGAGTCAGGATATGATCGTTTTTGCCTTCGAAAATCTCATCTCCGCTACAACCCGAGAAAGCAGAGTGAGACTCGCTCGTCACTTTGAGGATCTATACTTTCCTGATCCAGTAGAGCGACGTCAGCATATGTGGTTCTCTAGTGGGCAAAGTATTCATGATCTTGATAAGACTAGGAGTTATTTATTATGTACAACTCTATAATCACTCACCTCGAAATTTTAGAAGTTCTTGCCGTATTTTTAGACTTCTTAGCCGCTTTATTCCTAGGAGTAGAATTACAGCACCATTATCAGTGATGAATCGTGTATATCATAGCATATCTTCATCTTAGTATCGCCTTTTTATGCGTATGCGATTGAGGCGGTGGCTTTTGGGGCCGAGACGCTCTATGTATATATCAAAAACTTTTGATAATTAATGATGTTTTACAAAAGATTCCAAATTGTTTTCGTGGTTGTGAATATTGGTTAACAAAATTATTAGAGTGAATCTTGTTTTCAAGAATTATGATGGAATATTTATTTGTTTAAGAAATAAATCTCAAAAATTAAATAGTCATAAATATGATGACAAAGTTAAATTGACTAGAATATCATTTTGTTAGAATCATGAGGCGCACGGCCCATGGTAGGTACCCGGATCCTCTTACCGATGATGAAGAGTTAGATCCGAACGTTCATAAAGCCCTACACCGATCCCAACCTGGTTCCTTCAAGGATGAAGGGAAACAGTTAGAAGAAGTAATGGAAGAATGGATCGAGGCAATGGAAGAGTATTTTGATGTAACCAGTTATAATGAGAGGAGCAAGAATATGGCTCTTGCTAGATTGAAAATTGTGGAAACGACTAAGGTCGCATAGACCATTGTGACACAAACTGTCTCGATCGAAATACCCAAACCTGGTCAGATCTTAAAGCTTACTTGAGGAAGAGGTTCTGTCCTTCTCCGGGCTTCTTGGAAACCAAAATGAATGAGTTCTTGGAACTGAGCAGCAGGATAGCCGGACGATTGAAGAGTACAAGTTACCATGCTCACTCCTTGCCATTGATGCTGTTCAACTTGACAGAGGGCACCTCTCTCCAAGTTCAGAGTCTGAACCTCTTCCTTTTCAATGTGTCACATTTTCTTTGTGATGGAGTCTCTCTGTATTATTAGACAAGTTGCCACCTGTCGCATTCTCTCTGTAGTAATAAGCATCTCTCTTTCACTTTTTTCTGCTCCTCTCTCCTCTACACGTAATGTAGTTGTGCCACAACTTCACTCTGATGTGCTTCTTTACAAGTAGCCTCCTCCGCTATCCCGGTTTTTGCTAGCCACGGTGCTATGCTAAAACTGGTCAATCAAGACATTCTTACACCGTTGCTTCATTGCTTGATGTGGTCGTTTGAGAAATGCTTCGGACTAGCTTCTCACGCCACAACCCTTCTCACACATAGGCTCTTATCTGTCCATGTCCCTCCGGATGTTCTTCTTCTGAAAATCTACATGAAGCTTCTTTTCTTTGCTGCAATCTTTGGTTCTAAGAGTGAAACCATCCACACTTTGCCTCAAATAGTTCTCCCTTTAGAGGTTTTCACAGCCATTATCATGGCTACAGTGAGCTCCTAATTGAGCTCCATATGCAGATGTTCTTGTTGCTATGTAATGAGGTTTAACAAGAATCCATTCATATGCCTCCATGAGATCCCCAATAGAGCTCCAAATATGCATGTATTTCTTCATTGCATGCAACAGTCTGAAGAGTGCTCTTTCACAAGGCTTCTCTCAAGAAACCTTAGGTGCATAATTTGCGAAAGCCATCAATGACTTTCACTGTACCAGTTTGCTCATGTCGCTTGAGAAAATCACAAACTCCACCACTTTGGTGAGTTTGTAACATGGACTCTACTCAGCCCATAATTTGCTTGTCTGCAATCTAACAAGCATGCACCTACACCATCTTTGCCCAATTGCAAAGAACATGGGATCTTCTCATCCCATAAACTAGAAACCCTTTCAAAATATGAGCATTCTTCCATGCTTAAAACCAAAAATTTGAAGCAATATCCACAAAACCAACCTTCATGATGCAGAATCAACAACATAACTCCTCTTGGCAGCTTCTCTTTGACGGTAATACTGAAATCTCCATTTTCAGCTTCATAGGTAGCTTCATTGATGATGCAAGAGTCCCCTTGCATCCACTCTTGGCAGCACCTTTGCAATCTCCATATTGCAAATCTTCACTTCAATTTTTGATGGCGAAATCTTGTTGCAAACTCCATTGCAACTTCCTTGGGCAGCTCTTGGCTTCAAACTCCACTCTCAAATGCAAATAGAGAACGATAATAGAGTGTGCATATTTTTTTTAAAATGAACCATAATAATATGCTTAATCAAACAAACACACAAACAAGCTAATATGCATAATAATCACCATGATTAAGAGCCCAAGTTGGCTCTGGTACTATGTTTTAAGAATGCTAAGCTTGGGGTTAATCATGGTGGTGTAGACATAGATTAAGCATAGTGATTAGGGACACCACATATTCTAAGATATCTAACACTTCTAGAGTGCGCTCGCACACACACATGTTCACTCAATCAATTTAGCATTGCACCATGTGCAATGCATCTCTCAACACTTCCTAAATTATGACGCCATCTTTTCAACATTTACCATGCATCCACCCACCACTCTTAATTTAAACTTTTCTAATAATTATTAAGCCTCTTAAATAGAAAATTTATCTTTCTTAAGTTATAAATGGCTCGACCTTCAATAGTTTTGCTACAAATAGGTATTATTTATGTCTAAATAGACATATAACAAGAAACATTTGAAAGATTCAAGTAAGTAGTGCACACTTCTCCAATGTTGAAAATAGTAGATCCTTTAATATCCTTTATCTTAGATTAGGCAAAATTTGGACTAAAAAAGGGGCCCTCTAAGAAATGTCATGCCAGCTTTTTCCAAGAAAATGGGATGATGGTTAAAATTTTAAGTACTAGTTACCGCATCACCTATAGATGTATCTTTAGACTTGCATGATCAACAAATGACAAAAGATAATGGGCATGAGAGTGTAGAGAGATATGAGCTAAGGAGAAGGTTTAGAAGAACCCCACCACTCGTTATCTAAGAGTTACTAAATATAGATAAAATAGATGAACATATAGATAAAATAGATGAACATATAGATAATGTATGATCAATAAATGAGCAAAAATTATTTCCATCATTATTTGTGGGATTATGAGGGGCTGGCATTGTTTGCGGTGGGGGTGGAACTTGGGATGGACCTGTCACATACACAAACAAGAAACATAAGTATGTATGACACTCCACCACATTTAAATCCTTAATAAGCCAATGAATCACATTACTACATGGACTGTTATGTTGGTGCCAATTTGCAACACTTGTGATATTTGTTCCTACCTCCATGAGCACCATTATTTTGATCTTTTTAGCAACCATTATCAATAAGGGAATGGTCACACGTATTTTCGCCCAATCATTTATTCTTTATAGTTGACTCGCTCGATTCGCCCTAGATAAAGTATGCTTGCAGAACAAACAGAGAACTTTCCTGTATCTCTCTCTCTCTCTCTCTCTCTCTCTCTCTCTCTCTCACGCGGAAAGACACACACACAAAAGCGCATACACGCACAATTTACAATAAACTGAATTATGTGTAAGCAGGTGATGGAGTGAAATGGAAGGATTTACTTGGTGGAGGCCGAGACCGTTGGTATTGTGACTCTTTGTAGAGCTGAGTGATGGAGCAGCAGGGGCACAGCAGGTCGACGCAGAATCCCGTTTTAGTTAGGTTGTGTTTTCGCCTGAGTTGGTTCCTGTAATACCGCAGCTGCAACCCGCAGCAGAGCGGGGGCAGGAAATATAGGCAGCCAAATGTGGAGCAAGCGCAGCAAAACGTGCAGTTTGCGCGGCACGGTTTGCAGCAGCAGCTGCACGCTGCCATCGCAAAACAAGACATAATAATATGAAGAAATGGTATAAACAACTCAAATGAATGAGAGAGAGAGAGAGAGAGAGAGAGAGAGAGAGAGAGAGAGAGCGCATGAACTTACTCGCATCTGCTTCCTCCATGTTCATTGCGATCTTTCCAACCATGCAACACGGACACCATAGCGAACCACAGCCTGTGCAAATCACGAAATTAATGTAATTGATTAAATGATCCATCAGATCTACAATTCCATAAATTAGCGACTCTTTCCAGCCACAGACAAGTAACACTCACTGCAAGGAAGGGGGTAAGGGGAGGCATAACACACTTACAAGCACCGCAATCACCGAAGACAGTACCCAGGACTATGTCTCCCTGTTGCCAATATGGTGCTGTTCCTTGTGTCATAATTTCCCCTTGTGAAGTTCACGCTGGTGTATCTTCACGTAATTTTGAAGCCCCTGTCCGCAGTGCTTAAATTTGAAGCCCACAGGACGGGGGCTGAGGATACATTTGAGTGGGCAACGCTTTAGTAACTCGTACCTTGATTGCTATGGTGAACTTGAGTCTTCCAAAGTCTTTCAGTTCAGTTCAGTGGGCCAGAAAAAACGCGGTTTCTAAAGGTTATAAAAAAATTGCCCTTGTAAACAAGTACAAGTGAACAAATGCCACAAAAATGTGCAATTTGGAACGTTACATTATTTTCAAAGTGATTAGGGAGGATCAAACAAAACAAGATAAGCCACCAGAGAGAGAGATGTGCACACTCAACAAGACTCTATTGCATATGCTTCAAAGAAAGACTTCTAATATAGATAGCTTTCATCCAATCCACTTTACATGTGTCCACCCATGTGGCACACTCATCTCCACTTGAATAGTCAACACTCACACACCCCATATTCTAAGATATCTAGCACTTCTAGAGTGCGTTCCTACACACACATGTTCACCCAATCAATTTAGCATTGCACCATGTGCAATGTATCTCTCAACACTCCCCCTCAATGCTAAATTGTGACGTCATCTTTTCAACACTTATCATGCATCCACCCACCACTCTTAATTTGAACTTTTCTAATAATTATTAAGCTTCCTAAATAGAAAATTTATCATTCTTTAGTTATAAATGGCTCCACCTTCAATAGTTTTGCTACAAATGGGTATTATTTATGCCTAAATAGACATATAACAAGAAACATTTGAAAGATTCAAGTAAGTAGTGCACATTTCTCCAATGAACATTTGAAAGATTCAATTAAGTAGTGCACACTTCTCCAATGTTGAAAATAGTAGATCCTTTAATGTCCTTTATCTTAGATTAGGCAAAATTTGGACTAAAAAAGGGGCCCTCTAAGAAATGTCATGCCAGCTTTTTCTAAGAAAACGGGATGATGGTTAAAATTTTAAGTACTAGTTACCGCATCACCTATAGATGCATCTATAGACTTGCATGATCAACAAATGACAAAAGATAATGGGCATGAGAGTGTAGAGAGATATGAGCTAAGGAGAAGGTTTAGAAGAACCCCACCACTCATTATCTAAGAGTTACTACATATAGATAAAATAGATGAACATATAGATAATGCATGATCTATAAATGAGCAAAAATTATTTCCATCATTATTTGTGGGATTATGAGGGGCTGGCATTGTTTGCGGTGGGGGTGGAACTTGGGATGGACCTGTCACATACACAAACAAGAAACATAAGTATGTATGACACTCCACCACATTTAAATCCTTAATAAGCCAATGAATCACATTACTACATGGACTGTTATGTTGGTGCCAATTTGCAACACTTGTGATATTTGTTCCTACCTCCATGAGCACCATTATTTTGATCTTTTTAGCAACCATTATCAATAAGGGAATGGTCACACGTATTTTCGCCAATCATTTTTTCTGTAATACCAGATTTTTATTTGTACCAACAAGCAGTGTCCTTACGGATTACTCACACGTATTTTCGCCCAATCATTTATTCTTTATAGTTGACTGCTCGATTCGCCCTAGATAAAGTATGCTTGCAGAAAAAACACAGAACTTTCCTGTATCTTTCTCTTTCTCTCTCTCTCTCTCACGCGGACAGACACACACACAAAACTGAATTATGTGTAAGCAGGTGATGGAGTGAAATGGAAGGATTTACTTTGTTGAGGCCGAGACTGTTGGTATAGTGACTCTTTGTAGAGCTGAGTGATGGAGCAACAGGGGCACAGCAGGTCGACGCAGAAGCTCGTCTTAGTTAGGTTGTGTTTTCGCCTGAGTTGGTTCCTGTAATACCGCAGCTGCAACCCGCAGCACAGCGGGGGCAGGAAATATAGGCAGCCAAACGTGGAGCAAGCGCACCAAAACGTGCAGTTTGCGCGGCACGGTTTGCAGCAGCAGCTGCACGCTGCCATCGCAAAACCAGACATAATATGAAGAAATGGTATAAACAACTCAAATGAATGAGAGAGAGAGAGCGAGCGCTCTTGAACTGACCCGCATCTGCTTCCTCCATATTCGTTGCGATCTTTCCAACCATGCAACACGGACACCATAGCGAACCACAGCCTCCAAATCACGAAATTGTAATCGGCACTGCACAAAATCAACATTTTTTTAATAGGGTCAATAATTTTTCTATATTCTCTATTGCTATTTTATTGAACATTATCTACTATTTAGTTTCCATGTTTATGTTAAACGCATCAATGGGCCATTTCTGCTCAGTGCTCTATAATAAATGGGTTGAATCCATTCCTTGCCATTTAAACTACCTTTTTGGACTAGTCCTCTAAATGTTTATATCGACAACTTCTGTGATGGGAGGCTAGATCATTCATGTTCTTCTTGTTTACATGCTCAAATAAAAGATGGAGACTCTAAAGAGAATGCGGGGGAGAGAAAGAGCTTGAGTTCCTTGTAAGAAAACACACACATCGAAGAGAGAGCAAGACATGAGAGAGAGATGGATGGCTAAATTTTCTTCTATTTTTTTCTCTTCTCTACAACCATATAACTAAAAAGATAAGAGTACATCTTACAATAACATACAATGGTGAGTCCATAGTGTGAAATCGACTATATAAGTTGGTGCTATAACTATGCCATAACTCTAGTATTCCAAAGTGGTGACATATCAACCATAATCTCATCAATCATGCTAGTGGCATAAGTGTGGAGGCTATCACCCAGGCGAGTCATTAATGTCTACAACACTAGTTGAGCTCGATATCTCAACACTCCCGCTCGAGCTCAACTCCACACACTACACTCCAAGGAAGTCCTAAACATGTGGAGCTTCTCTGTGCCCAATGCCTGCGTGAAGATGTCAACCTCTTGACCCTCTATGCTGATAATGATAATGCACCTCAATGTGCTTCGTTTTATAACATGGTGGCCAACTGCATGCTATGCATGTTGGCACAATAAATGACAACTGACCTATCCACGGACTCACCTATATCACCAAGAGGCTTCTGAAACCAAGCTACCTCAAAAGTTACCATAGCAGCACCCTTGTACTCTGCCTTTGCACTCGACAAAGTAAATATTGGCTATTTTTTACTGCTTTAACTCATTCAAATACTCCCAAATAAAAATATAAAGCCACATGTAGACCTCATGTCTACGACACTACCAGGCTAATTAGCATCTATACTGGACCCATGTAGCTATATCTTTATACTAGTCTTGTAAGTTTTCATGCCTTTGTGTTAGTCTGGAACATATGTACGAGGTTCGACCAACGCAACTGCTGGAGTGTTGGCATCTTGTATGTGTCCTATCATTGTGTCTGTGATGCTAATTGAAAGATAATATATGACTTTTCTTTCACCATGGTTCCAATCCTTGAATGCCTTTATGTCTACTAGAGTGGCATTCTCTTTAGACAACTCAGGAGGCTCCTCATTATCTTCTTAAACATAGTCCCAAAATATTTTACCCATTTGAAATTGGTCATTCTAAACTTCCAAGCATGAAATTTGTTCTTTTCCATCTTCTCACACTGACAATCTGATTGATCATGTCACCAGACATGTTTTCCTGCAATAATAAAAACACTACAATAGACAATTTTTGTATACAACCTATAACACAACAGTATCTTTAGTGATTGCAACGGTACTTCAACACAACTTGTAGGCCACTAGATCTGACCAAAGTACATGTACATATATAGCCAATATCAACAATACATGTGCAACATTGTGTGCACTCCCAAAATACACCATTGCAATGCAATAACCAGATTTCGATCAGGGATAGTAGTTATCAATATCACAGCAGCTCGAGTTCGTGTGAGAAATAAGCAGTCAAGAAAGAGGCAAGAACAAGAAAGAAAGGAATAAGTACATGGGTAAGCACATCATGATCTCTTTACCTTCTTGGTTTAGGTACAACATCCTTTGGTAGCTCTAGGAGTTACATATCTCCGATAGAGGAGTTGTCTTTGTGCAAGCTTGGAGGTTCTTGTGTGGTATGAAATACTTTGTATTGTAGTTTTGCGGCCAAAATCACGTTTCGGGCATATCTCAATGTCCATTATGTCACTGCAAGGTATTTTCGACATGCAAGAAAACATACACACACATATAAGAGAGTGCAAGACACAAGAGAGATGGATGGTTGAATTTTCTTCTTTCTTATTCTCTTCTCTACAACCACATAACTAAAAGATAAGAGTACATACATAAAGGGAAAGTATTCTCGTACAACAACATACAAAATGGTCGGTCTATAGTGTAAACTCGACTATATGAGCTGGTGCTATAACTATGCCATAACTCTAGTACTCCAAATTGGTTTTCACAGAGCCTGTCATCCACTGGGTGGTATATCAAACATAATCTCACCAATCATGCTAGTGGCATAAGCGTGGAAGCTATCACCTAGGCGGGTCATCAATTTTCATTATAGCACTAGTTGAGCTCGATATCTCAACATTATTAAAGGAATAAATCTTGTCTGAGGAAAATGAGATACTGAGCTCTCATGCGGAGGCCAAAAGATTGTTAAGTGCGATTGGCATGGACTACAATCGTATCCATGATTGTCCATCATAGCACTAGTTGAGCTCGATATCTCAACATTATTAAAGGACTAAATCCTGTCAGAGGAAAATGAGATGCCGAGCTCTCATGCGGAGGCCAAAATATTGTTAAGTGCGATCGACATGGACTACAATTGTATCCATGATTGTCCCAACAATTGTATCCTATACTGATACGAATACACACATCTCACACAATGTCCAAGTTGTGGGATGCTCAGATACAAGCACGATGTTCAAGGGTAAAAGGTTCCTACAAAAGCTCTTTGACACTTTTCTATCATACCTCACATAAAACATATGTTTAGCTACAAATCTATAGCAAGTTTAATGACATGGCATTGGTCTACTTGATCCACGGACAATGTCATGTGCGTCCTAGGCTGATTTGCTGGCATGGAGACACATTGAGGAGAAGTTGCCTATTTTCTACGAAGAGCCTCGTAACATTCATCTAGGGCTAGCAATGGATGGTGTAAATCCATTTGGTCTATGGAGTTCATCATGGAGAACATGGCATGTATGCCTTGTAAATTATAACCTTCCACCATGGTTGGCAATAAAGAAGGGGCACCTCTTACTATCATTGATAGTTCCGAGGAAGTATAGAGTAAAGAACATGGATGTATACTTGGTCCCATTGGTAGAGGAGCTTCAAACACTTTGGGATTGCATTTAAGTTCACGATATGTCCAAGCACTATGCACAAAGAGTTACAACTGTGCAAGGTATACTAATGTGGACTATGCATGATTGGTCAGGCTACAGAGAATGCTCGGGGTAAGTTTTGATACATACTTCAACAATTTTCTTTGCATTATTACTTAATTAATTAAACTTGAGAGCTTTTGCACATATAGTCCGTGTGGTTACTCTAATCACCTTTTTTGTCAATTTGAAAGCTTCACTACATCTGGATACAACGCATGCCCCTTATGTGGACCTCATTTGGATGCTCATTACTCTATCTCACTTCAAAAGATAGTGTACCACATGTGTGATATCTTCTTGAGAATCACGAATTGCGAGAGGAAAATATAGGCAGACCACCTCCATTTTTAAAGACAAGTGACTGTCTAGAAGAAAGCACGGAGGGATAATGGAATTTTTTCACCCCTAGGGATGAAGAGGCTCTTCATTCATCACAGACTTCCTTATTTGAGAGAACTTCTAATAAACATCTTACTAGATCCAATGCACATCTTCAAGAATGTAGCTGAGGTGCTTTGGAGTACCATAAGTGGGGCCAAAGAAAGCAAGGGACAAAGGGATGAGCTGGACGTTTGCAGGTTATATGGAAGATATGTGGCCACAACCACGACTCGATGGGAAGGTGTTCCTACCTAAAGCACCCTGGCTCTTAAATAAAGTGGAGGAAAACCAAGTAAATAGGACCATTGCAAAGTTTCACACCCCAACCGGATGTATGCATAGCCTAAAGGGTGCATTCACAAAAGATGGAAAGCTTAGTGGCTTAAAGTTCCATGATTGGCACAAATTTCTTCAATTTGTGCTTCCAATTACAATAAAGGGATGCCTCACTAAAGAAATAAGAGCTACCATATACAAGATTAGTATATTGGTGTGTTGGATCTCCACCAAGGAAATAAGGTGACATACCTTAGAGGAGGCACATCTAAACTCCTTTTGGAAGCCATGTGCATGATGGTAGAAAAGTTTCTACTAACAAGTATATTGACCATTTAGATGCACCTCTTAGTTCATTTCATTGATGAGGTTGCAGTTTATTACAGACTGCTGTCCATAGTCAATGGATGTTTTTTCTAGAGAGATTCATGAAAACATTAAAGGGATTTTTGTGGCAACGAGCTTAGGCCATTAGGAATTTTTTGGACCCAAAAAGGACCTCCTAAGGATTCCTAATTTCAAGGGATTAGAGCTTAAAAAGCTGGGCTTAAGGGAGACAAAGGCTACGATGACCCCTATTTTTTGCCTTGCTACATCAACCATACCCCCCTAGTTTCACTTTTTAAAGGGAATATTCTCATACTCTCTCTCTTACTTTTTGACTTTTCTCATACTTTCTCTCTTACTTTTTGAATTTTTTATCTTCACTCTCTCTACAAATTGAATCTTTCTTGTCAGTTTGAAATCTCCTTTCTCATTAACTCCCACCATATCTCCCTTCCACATTAGCAAAACATTCTCGTATTTAGGTGGGTCCCAAAAAGTGATTTTTTTTATTTTTTATTTTTTTACATTCTGAGGTGGAAAAAACACCACCCAACCAATATGTACGATGAAAATAAAAATTTCCCTCCAAAAAGCTTGTAATTCAAGGGTCACGTCAGAAGCCTGTTAAGAGCCAGTACATCCATAACTAACTGTCAGGTCCCCATAACCCCATAAACATAACTAACTGCCAGGTCCCCATAACCGCATAACTAACTGTCAGGAACCACTACATCCATGAGATCTCGAAATTGTGGGGACCCCAAAAATTATTATTTTTTAATTTTTCTCATAAATGTAATTTATTGATGAAAAACTCCATGTTAGTATATTTGTATATCAAAAATATCATTTTCTACTTAGAATACGGATTTGTGTTAAACCTATAACAGTAAAGTTTTACAGTCTCTCTCACTCACTCACTCCCTCTCTCTCTCTCTCTCTCTCTCTCTCTCTCTCTCTCTCTCTCTCTCTCTCTCTCTCTCTCTCCCTATGAGGATCTCTCTGCTTTAGCTTCTTCCTCTGCTTAGCTATGGAGCCTTTGCAAGCTATATGTGTAGCCCCTTGTGAAGCTAGAAAACGGAAGGTTGATTTACACATTCGTATTCCTGAAGAGTATGGTAGCTCTAAAAAAACCCATCCTACTGATGCACAATCTGTCCAACCTCATAGGATAAGGAGAAAAATGTAGATCTTTGGGTTGATGGGCATCTCTATCCAGTTGACGCTCCATTAAGAGCAAACCCTCCTTTCCATAATTTATCATCTTTTATGTAATTTGTTGGTGAAGGAGAGCTTGGCTTGTTAGAATACTAAAGAGAAGATTGACCACAAGTGGAGCTTGGCAAACCCATATTCTGCAATCTCAATTGCAAGCATCACAATTCAACCTTTTACAATGTCAAGAAGGACTTAAAACAGATTCAAAGGCTAGAGGAACTTATCAAACGACTCAAAGCAATGCCAAATGGTGCTCATTGAACGCAAAAAGACATTGGCTGGTATAGAATCTCTTGCATTTAAAGGTGGAGCATGGAAGAAAAGGATTCGTACAACAAAGTAAGTAACATAAACTTTCATTATGTACTCAATGATTTAAACAAAATAGTCATGATTTGTGTTCTGCCAGGAGTTTTCTGCAAAAGAGGTGTGTGGTTCTAATGAAGAGGGATGGAAGGATTTGGTCAAAGCCATTCTGAATACCAAGGATATTCTCTCAATTATTACTGACCCTCATCATCCTAAAATACGCCAAGCTGTTGTCAGCAATGTAGTGAGTGAGATTACCACCTCCACCATCGATTCTTCATTAATTCAACATGCTTGTGATGCGACTGGAATCAGCATGAAAGGGTACCACGCAATCCGTCAGGTTGTAAAAGATGCATTTCTAAGACAAGAAATCACTGGCACTTTATTTCCTACACTCAAGGTGATTCACAATGTCAAGCGTATCAATAATGATGATGTGCAGCAAGCTATAGGACAGTTTTATCACGTTGAGGGCACACTAACATTAGACATAGGGTCAAGCAGAAAGAAAATCAAGACAACAAGTATAGACTTTCACTGTGATGTTTACAATAACATCTTTGTTCATATTGAGCTCTAGACTACAACAAGCTATGGTGAAGTTCTATGGTCTTTTACTAGAAGGTGAGAGCTTGCAACAATTGCTACTATTTTTTTTCAGTAGAAAATGAAGACGATTATTTTGTTTTGAATATTGTAAATTACCGTTTATTTGTAGTTGTGGGGAGCACACTTTCATTTGTGCTTAAGCTAGATGAGTGCCAAATTGTGAAAGGTCGAAAGCTGGAACGTATGAGCATTACGCTCATGAATGAGGCCATGATCTGTGCATGGGAAAAGACTACCAAACCAAGTTTTAGTGTGCAATCTGAGAAAGAGGTCTGGTGGCTTGGTGCATTCGAGGTACCGAAGGAGACACATGAGGTATTGACATGGATGTTTGAAAGGACTCCCTGGATAACAGATGTAATCAAAAAGTAAATTGATGGTCAACTTTTAGATGTAGAAAACATAGGAAAATTCAAGGTGATTGGCATCTTGGGGGAGATTTGAAGACAATTAAATGCATGATGGGTTGTGCTCAAGGCGCGACATCAAGATGGCCTTGTCCATATACTACAATGCTCAGATTGATATTCCTAGGCAGAAGAAGACAAATGGAAAAGGTATACAGAAGGTTGGTTCTATTGGGAAGGATGCCTCAAAAAGGTCCCAAGAAAGGGAAGAGGCAACAAGAAGATGCAGTAGATCCAACCGAGTCAACTAATGATGAAGATAAGGAACAACCAAGCAAGATGGGTTGAAGGTGTCATGTCTCGTGATATTCTAGGAGAACCAAATAGGAATTCAAATTGGAGCCCCATCATTAACTTTCCACTAAAGAATATTCACTTTTGCACACTTCATGCATTCATGAGAATCTTTGATCGATTGCTTAAGTGCCATATTGATTATGCATTCACAATGCCTACACAAGAGAGGAAAGTTGCAGCCCTTGGTAAATTAGAGCATCTTTTGAATTCTCTGGGCTGCCATGGCAAAAACGTGAAAATTGAAGTGAATAAGCAGGCCTCTGGTATGTCATACGAGGTTGCTCAAAAGGTCTCCATGACTGGATCAAAGGCAAGGAGATTTTTGGAGAAGCCAGCAAACATAGAGAATTCAAAGAAGACTTGGGGACTCTGGAGAGACCTGTGTGCAATCACCACAAATGTAGATTGTCCAATGCCAGCTCTTGTAAATATGCGCAAACAACTTTGGATAAATTTCAATAACATGGTTCGTATTATGAATCAAAGTAGCACAACTGCTCAAGAACGAGCATCATTCCAACAACATATCATAGAATTCATCAAAAGTGTGCTAGGTGCTTGGGGAGAGAGTAAAGTAACACACTATATGGTAAGTTGTATAGTAAAAAAATAAACTGGTGTTTTAACCTTGACTTTTTCTAATTAAATTCTATTGTCATATGTACATCACATAGTTTATACGCATGGTGCGTATTTCATGAACAAGTATGGATCGCTCGACATGTGGAGTACCCAAGGGATGGAGAAATCACATTATAAAGCAAGAGGGGTTTATTTCAAAAATACAAGACATGGAGGTGGAGCTTCTGCAGGAGGAACACGTACAAACTATCTACAAGAGATGTTCAATTAGTTTTATCGCACAACCTTGGAAGGGTATTGGTTAGGGAGCGGGCCCAACAATCTAAGCTTGCACAAGAGGCATGCAAGGCTGCAAAAAGTCATACTCGACTTGAATGGTTATAGACTAATGCTCCCCATAGGCATGGTGCTTGGCATGCACAAATGAGGAGACAAGGGAGGCGTTGGGTTGTGCACGCACCAACATAAATCTAAATGTAATAAGGCTAAGAAAATAAGTTTAGATAGGCTTTTTTTTTCCCTTAAAATAGTTCCTTCTCTCACTTCATTTTCATTTCACTTTTTTAGAGAGCTTGAGCTCAAGATCTACGTAGACACCCACGTAAGGACACCAGCACATCACCACGTTAGCATAGTCGTACATGGATATGGCACGCGCCAAGAATACCGCACGTGTTACCATGCCTTCACAAAACACAGTGCAAGGCACCCAACGACCATATACTGGCGACACCACAGAAGAGAGTGACCCCTTGGATTTTAGGACACGCCCAATGGGATCACCAGAGTCCAACCCTCCTCCCACAACAACACCAGCGTACACACATGCAGGCCCTTCTAGTGGGAGCAAACGTGTGTAGAAGACCCCACAATGCAGCCACCCTAGAGATCAAGATAGAGAGGCCGATGATGAGCAGTTCGACTGGGTTGGTGAAAACATTCCTACATTGTGCAGCACCATAGGTGGCAACCTTGCTACTAGGACAGGGTCCCCTACTACTACCCGGGAGGAACTTGATACACAGGTACCACATCAATAGGAAGAGGAGGAGGATTCAGACTATGAGAGCAAGGATTTAATATTCACGTATCACAAGATTTTTTGTGATAATAACACATGTGAACAAGTTATTCACATGTTCTCATGTTATCGTTCACAAAATAACAGGTCACTTGCCATTTGGGAACCCCTTAAAAGCTTGGCTACACATGGGAATAAGCTATTCACATGTTCTCACGTTACCATCTTCACATAATAGCAGGTCAGTGGGGCCACCTAAGAAGATTTTTTATGCCCAAGAAAGATAATTTGAAAGCTTTGTGAATATAACATGTGATCACAAGATTTTTTGTGTTATTAACATATGTTATTAACATATTCACATGTTCTCATTTACGTCAGTGAAATCCCTGTACGAGAGAGACCAAGAGGAGGTTCTTGCAAGTACGCGCAAGCGTAGAAAGGTCAAGCTCTTCAAGGAAGTCCCAACCTCGCCAATGCACTAACACAACACAGAGAGCTCCAAGGAGAAGGATGTGCCAAGGGCATAGGGCTCTACAAGAAATCAAGTTTTATCAGAGGAACACTGAGAGGCTTACCTTGTTGGGCTTTCTAAAGACACCAACTGTCAGGCATTTTTCTAAGAGGTATTTTGGGGTTGTGTACATACGTGTGCATGGCAGGTGTGAAGAGTTTGGTTTTGAGGGCGTTGCCAGGTGTACAGGGTGGACGGTTTGGCTTTGGGCTTGCTGTAGGCCTGTCCGATGAGAGGTCCACTGGAGATGATATTAGCTGTTCGGCCACCTGAAAATGTGTGTGTGTCCAAGTATCCATGGGCACTCGAGGTTGCAATTGAGAAGTATGTGGAGCATGGGCAATTTAAAGGTGAAGGGGCCAGTGTAGCCTGAGACATGGTGTAAAAAGGATGGTGGCCATCCATTAGGCCTTGGAAAATTAAAAAAAAATGATAATATTGATGTGGCCACTAAAAAGCATAGCCACGTGGGAGCTTTGCATAGCCACCAGCTCGAAGTCCAGAAGGTTGGAGAATTGGCGAGTGAGGTGTAGCTCTGCAAAGAAAAAGGTGAAAGGTCGCCTTGTTGTTCTGGGGGGCTCTCGGGCATAGCAGCGGGCACACAAAAAGAGAGTCGTGTGCCTAGGCGCAGCCGTATGTGCAGGCGCCCAGGTGAGCGCAGCAGAAGCTGGTAGTCGGGCTGACGGGCTGTAAACTGGTGGCTTGGGGCCTCCCTGGTGAAGAGCAGCGAAGACAGTCGCCAAGAGACGAGCTAGAGCAGCTGGTTGACGGGCTGACAACGCAAGGAGAGAAGCGAAAGGAGAAGGCAAGTGCTGGTGTCAGGCAAAATGAGCGTGGAGGCGCAAGGGATAGGAAGGAGAGCCGCCTTGGTGAGGACAGCCGACGGGCTGGTGAGCGTGGAGGGCACGCGTAAGAAGAAGCAGAGGGCTGGATGCACGACTGAAAGGTAGAGCAGCTGACAAGGAGCTGTGAAAGTGGAAGCGTGGCTGGTGTGGGCCGCTAGGTGACGCCGGATGTGAAAGCAAGGGCAGGTGCTGAAGACCGGTAGGTGAAGCCGACAGTGGACAATAGAGCAGGTGCCGAGTGAAGCAGAGAGAAAGATAGGTGTTGTTGCTTGGTGGTGGGGCCGGTAGCATTGCAGAGAAGCTGCAGAGGAAGTGGTTGGCAGAGGATCAGCACAGAGAGAGAGAGATGGGTTTGGGTAGTTGCTGCTGAGACGACACATGCAGAAGTGATGGGCTGCAGAGAGTTGAGGGTTAGCTGGTGGGGCGCCCTCTGAAGAGAGAGTGGCCGGGTTCATTCTGGTGTGATTGGCACAGCAGGCAGGCGAGAGGTTTGCGGTGATTGGGGATGTGGTGTATCCTCGGCAGTAGACAGGTCTGAGTGTTTGTCAGCTGTGTGAGTAAGGCTTCTGTGTCGGGAGAAGCTTGTATACAGTTTTGACTGGGAATATAATTGCTAGGTGTTTGCTTTGTCTATGGTGCCCCTGTTTTGTGCTGTCTGTCTGGCGTGGGTTGGGTGGTGAAGTGTGAGAAATGTTCCAGCCGCCGGTGGCCGGTGGTGAAGTGTGAGAAAGTTCCAGCCGCCGGTGGCCGTTGTGTTGTTCTTTTCCAAGTTTGGGGGGTGAAGGACTATAGAGGTAGTGGGTTTTCTTTCTTTTTTTCACCTCACATTCTTTTGGTGCCCCCACTGAGGATAGCTCTAGTGTTGTTCTTTGCCTAGAAGGGCGTATGCTCCACTGAGGAGAGCTCAGGGATTGTTACAGGTTTTCATGATGTGGTCTTATCCGGAATTTCATGGCAGGAAGGGTGAAGATGTGGTTGACTTTTTGGAGCAAATGGAGTTGGCATGCATTAGCAATCATGTGACAGATGAAGAGCAGGTTCTGAAGCTGATAAAGATTTTCTTGAAGGGAGATGCCCGAAGCTGGCTTAAGGATTTTGAAACACAGGATGCTGGTGTTTTGACCTTAGACAGGTTGAAAGAAGGCCTTTTGGAGCGTTTCCAGCAAGTGGAGGATTCTAGTGTGCTTTGGCAGGAGTTGAGCATCTTGAAGCAGGTCCATGGGCAATCGCTGGATGATTTTGTGCAGGTATTTACATGTTTGTGGAGTAAGTGGTGTATGACATTTAAGCAAGAAATTCCTCCTATGTTTCTGAAGAAGAGCTTGTTTATTGATGGTTTGCTACCTCATTTGAAGGTCAGGGTTGAGTTGAAGAATCCCAAGTCATTTGATGATGCAGTTAGGGCTGCTAGGGAAAAGGAAGGCAAGGTTTTGAAGCAGATGGAGATGGGTATTTATCCGTATGAAGGTATTGTGTCTGCAAGGGATATGCAGGTAAATTTGGTTGAGGTGGATAAGAGTTCTATGCAAAGTTTGATTAGACAGGAGCCTCAAAGGCCTATACAGGTACAAAGGGGGATGTTTTATGTGCCTTCTGATTTTTTTCCAAAGTCTTTAAAGCAGGTGAAAGTGGATGAGAAGCAGACAGGTGAAGGAGCAAAGTGAAGATAAGGAGTTGCCAGTGGATTCTTCTTTGGATTTAGACGTCATAGTTGTACATGACAGTGATCTGGATGATATGCATGCACATGGAAGCAAAGAGGATGATGCCTTGGGATTGGCTGATGATAAGAAGGAAGAGGAGCTGGATACAGGATGCTTTGAGGATGATTGTCAGATACAGAAAGGGAGGAGGATGGGGTAGAGACTTGGATGAAGTGAAGATGGCTTGTGATGCGGATGTAGAGAGTATGGAGGAAGATCTTATTATTCTGGATTTTCTTGGACAGCTTGATGGTAGTATGGTACCTGTGATGAATGAAGTGGATGTTTTTCCAATTGATACATTATGTGCTGGGGAGTCTTTGGACGATGATACCAGGGGGGTTGGCAACACTCAAGAAGGTATGCATGTAGATTTGGTTGATGAGGAGCGTTGTGAGGTGAGTATTGTGCTTGAGGATGATATATGGGAAGTTGCTAGCCTTAATGAGCAAGAGCCAGAGGTGGAGATGGATGCAGATATGGTTGAGAGTGTAGCTAAGGCTTCTTTGCATGTTGCTGAAATGCTAAAGGCAAAGTCCCTAGACGACAAGGATTCTGAACCAGTTGAGCTGTATGGTTGTGAAGAGGAGCCTGTTTTACAAGAGCTGGAAGTGCTTGTGGACACTGCTGTTGGAAAGGATCTGGATTTTTGTGTAGATAAAGGTCAAGATGCTGGAACCTGGCCTTCATTGGTGTTGATGGATGGGATGCTAAATGCTGCAATGCCACAGATTTTGAAGACAAGGAGGTTTGTTGTGGGTGAATGGACGTAAATGATTTTCTGATGCATATGGTTGATGTTTGGTATGCAGTGATGAAGCCATGGTGTTTCAAAGATACTGGGGAATGGGATGGTGAGTTACAGCTCTTTCCTTTTGATCCTGGTGGATAGCTATTGGATTTGTCTTTTGTTGCTCTGCTGAGCATGAATGCTCTAGCAGATGGGGGGGTTGGCAAAGTATGTTAGGCGTTTTTCTGAGAGGTATTTTGGGCTTGTGTACATACGTGTGCATGGCAGGTGTGAAGAGTTTGGTTTTGAGGGCGTTGCCAGGTGTACAGGGTGGACGGTTTGGCTTTGAGCTTGCTGTGCAGGCCTGTCCGGTGAGAGGTCCACTGGAGATGATATTAGCTGTTCGGCCGCCTGAAAATGTGTGTGTGTCCAAGTATCCATGGGCACTCGAGGTTGCAATTGAGAAGTATGTGGAGCATGGGCAATTTAAAGGTGAAGGGGCCAGCGTAGCCTGAGACATGGTGTAAAAAGGATGGTGGCCATCCATTAGGCCTTGGAAAATTAAAAAAAATGATAATATTGATGTGGCCACTAAAAAGCATAGCCACGTGGGAGCTTTGCGTAGCCTCCAGCTCGAAGTCCAGAAGGTTGGAGAATTGGGGCGAGTGAGGTGTAGCTACAGAGAAAAAGGTGAAAGGTCACCTTGTTGTTCTGGGGGGCTCTCGGGCATAGCAGCGGGCACACTAAAAGAGAGTCGTGTGGCTAGGCGCAGCCGTATGTGCGAGCGCCCAGGTGAGCGTAGTGGTAGTTGGCGGGCGGCTGACGGGCTGCAACAACTGGTGGCTTGGGGCCTCCCTAGTGAAGAGCAGCGAAGACAGGCGCCAAGAGACGAGCTGGAGCAGCTGGTTGACGGGCTGACAGCGCAAGGAGAGAAGCGAAAGGAGAAGGCGAGTGCTGGTGTCAGGCAAAATGAGCGTGGAGGCGCAAGGGATAGGAAGGAGAGCCGCCTTGGTGAGGACAGCCGACGGGCTGGTGAGCGTGGAGGGCACGCGTAAGAAGAAGCAGAGGGCTGGATGCACGACTGAAAGGTAGAGCAGCTGACAAGGAGCTATGAAAGTGGAAGCGTGGCTGGTGTGGGCCGCTAGGTGAAGCCGGATGTGAAAGCAAGGGTAGGTGCTGAAGACCGGTAGTAGGTGAAGCCGACAGTGGACAATAGAGCGGGTGCCGAGTGAAGCAGAGAGAAAGATAGGTGTTGCTGCTTGGTGGTGGGGCCGGTAGCATTGCAGAGAAGCTGCAGAGGAAGTGGCTGGCAAAGGATCAGCACAGAGAGAGAGAGATGGGTTTGGGTAGCTGCTGCTGACGACACATGCAGAAGTGATGGGCTGCAGAGAGTTAAGGGTTAGCTGGTGGGGCGCCCTCTGAAGAGAGAGTGGCCGGGTTCATTCTGGTGTGATTGGGAATGTGGTGTATCCTCGGCAGTAGACAGGTCTGAGTGTTTGTCAGCTGTGTGAGTAAGGCTTCTGTGTGAGTAAGGCTTCTGTGTCGGGAGAAGCTTGTATACAGTTTTGACTGGGAATATAATTGCTGGGTGTTTGCTTTGTCTATGGTGCCCCTGTTTTGTGCTGTCTGTCTGGCGTGGGTTGGGTGGTGAAGTGTGAGAAATGTTCCAGCCGAAGGTGCCTCCGTTGTGTTGTTCTTTTCCAAGTTTGGGAGGTGAAGGGCTATAGAGGCAGTGGGTTTTCTTTCTTTTCTTCACCTCACACCAACCTCCTTCCAATACATGCAAAGAGGATTACCATATCTGCCAAGGACACCAACCTCCTTCCAATACATGCAAAGAGGATTACCATATCTACCAAGGACATGCAACTAGCTCGGTGCATTCGAGGCGAGCGAGACACAATCTAGAGATCTTAGATGTTAACCTTTTTTTTAAAGCAACTCTTTTGTTTCAAACCCCCCTTTGCCAAGCCTATCTGGCTTTCATTTATAACCTTCTGATAATTAAAATTTTAAGTTTCTCTTACAATGTCTCAGTGTCATCATGTTTGTTTAACATGGAGTGTCTATCATGTGCTAGTTTGTCACCCAAGGCATCAAAAATTCTCTTGGAGGACTGAGGAAGCTATGCCAAAACAGTGCGAATTTGGCCTCTGCAATGGCAATGTAGGCTTAAAATTCGCACTATTCTGGCACTTCTCCCCTTCCACTCAAGATCATTTTTGATGCATTTATAATGAAGTTGAGCACACTAATTATGAGAAACAGTAGTTTATAAGATAAAAACACCTTTGATCATGTGTAAAAATATAGTGTTTATCATCCAATGCATCAGAATTGCTCTTGGAGGACTGGGGAAGCTATTCTAGAACAGTACGAATTTAGGCTCTGCAGCGGCGGTGCAGGCTCAAAATTTGCACTGTTCTGGCACTGCTCCCCTAGCCACTCAGGATCATTTCTGATGTATTTAATGAAGTTGAGCACACTAATTGTGAGAAACAGTAGTTTATAAGATAAAAACACCTTTAATCATGTGTAAAAATATAGTGTTTATCATCCAATGCATCAGAATTGCTCTTCGAGGACTGGGGAAGCTATGCCAAAACAGTGCGAATTTAGGCTCTGTAGGCAGCAGAGCAGCGGCGGTGTAGGCTCAAAATTTACACTGTTCTAGCAATGCTCCCCCAGCCACTTAGGATTATTTCTGATGCATTTATAATGAAGTCGAGCACACTAATTGTGAGAAACAGTAGTTTATAAGATAAAAATACCTTTAATCATGTGTAAAAATATAGTGTTTATCATCCAATGCATCAGAATTGCTCTTAGAGGATTGGGAAAGCTATGCCAGAATAGTGCAAATTTAGGCTCTGCAGCGGCGGTACAGGCTCAAAATTTGCATTGTTCTGGCACTGCTCCCCCAGCCACTTAGGATCATTTTTGTTGCATTTATAATGAAGTTGAGTACACTAATTGTGAGAAACAATAGTTTATAAGATAAAAATAGCTTTAATCATGCGTAAAATTACATTGTTTGTCATCCAATGCATCAGAATTGCTCATGGAAGACTGGGGAAGCTATGCCAGAACAGTGCGAATTTAGGGGTGCAGTGGCGGTGCAAGCTCAAAATTCGAACTGTTTTGGCACTGCTCCCCCAGCCACTCAGGATCATTTCTGATGCATTTAATGAAGTTGAGTACATTAATTATAAAAACAGTAATTTACAAATAAAAATACCTTTAATCATGTATAAAAATACATTATTTGTCATCCAATGCATCAGAATTACTCTTGGAGGGCTGGGGAAGCTATGCCAGAACAGTGCGAATTTGGGCTCTACAATAGCGGTGCAGGCTCAAAATTCGCACTGTTCTGGCACTGCTCCCCCAGCCGCTCAGAATCATTTTTGATGCATTTATAATCAAGTTGAGTACATTGATTATGAGAAACAATAATTTACAAGATAAAAATACCTTTAATCATGTGTAAAATACATTATTTGTCATCTAATGCATCAGAATTGCTCCTGAAGGGCTGGGGAAGCTGTGCCAAAACAGTGCGAATTTGGGCTCTACAGCAGCGGTGCAGGCTCAAAATTCGCACTGTTCTGGCACTGCTCCTCCAGGCTCCCAAGGTTATTTCTGATGCATTCAAAAAATCATTGATAGTACAAACTAGAAAAAACAATGATATACTTGATGAAAATAAGTTTGCAAAAATTGTATTGTATTCATAATAAGAAGTGATACATCATCTTTACAAAAGCTTTCTTACAATATTGAGCTTCCTTCTCTTGTTATTGGTGGGCAGAGTGTGCTCAAGGAGTGATTGGGCTATTTCTTGAGGATCCTCTATGCCTATGCTTTTGGCTATACCTATACGAGCAAGAAGCTTACCCCTAAATCCAAAACCAAAAACATCGAAGACAAAGGATTTTTTAATCAGAACTATACATTTGGTGCTCTATGCCGCCATAGAGGCTACACAGAGCACCTTAGAGATGGATTTCAAAAAGAAGAGAGTAAAGGCAGATTGAGGGGTGTAGTCCCTGTGGATAATGGCGACGCCATCCACAGGAAGTCGACCAATTTAGTGCGCCAACGCAGCATCATGTCCATGGACTTTGGCCTGGTCTCTGCCCCACCGCCTCTCCCAGCAAATGCGTCAATTTTAACCACCCTCTGCAATCAAAGGAAAAATTAAAATATTTTCCTATACATAATTACAAATGTTTCTAGGTTGTAAAAGGTCAATTATTACCTCTTGCTCAATGTCTTCTTTTGCCAAGTGCTGGTGGGGGCAGAGAGGTCAATCGAGGACTTAGCCTCATCCTTTTTTGGTGCTTCGGTCTCCTCCATTACTCCAGCAGCAGCAAGGGTATCCTTTTCAGCCCCTCTAGCTTGTCTTGTAAGGTTGTGAATTCCTCCTTTGGAGAACTAGGGCTTGCTCCGTGGTCTCAACCACAGTTTCCTTGACCAAAGCAACTGTCTGTGCGATAGATTCTCCAAGGAGTAATATAGCACTATCTAGGTGAGGACCGAGATTGGACGTATCAAGGTCCACCTCACATCGCATGCATATAATGCCCAAGCATTCATCCATTCTCAAGTCAGCTGCCTTTTCAAGGTCATGAAGAAATAAGTATTCTTCACCTTCCACCACAATGGTGTGCTCAAGAGATTGATCTCAAGCTCTGGCAGCACCTTGCTCCCCTCATGTTGGGAAGATGGCCCCACATCTTCTACTACAGTGGGCTGTAGTAGAAGATGGCCTCGCATCTTCTACTACAGTGGGCTGTTTAGCTACAGATTGTGCACCCTCTGGAAAGTGCTCTAATGCAAGAAGCTGCTCTTCGACACCAGCACTGGTTCCTACTGCCTCCTTCACTTCCTTGTCATCCCTCAAATACCCTGCCAGCTGCAATGCAGGCATCTCTACCTCCTCATCCGGAATGCAAAAGTGGCGAGCCGCCACGAGAGGAACCTAGTTCCTAAATTGCCCTTCCCCCCAACCTCTTCACCTCCTGCTTATTGAAGGTACAGTAAGCTCCTGCGGGGATGCAGATGTCGACGATGAAGCGTTCAAGGCGCTGGATGTAGGGGCAGGCATATTATTGAATGTACTTAAGCAGCTCAATAGGCACCCATCAATCATTGGGGCAATGGGGAAAGGAGATGGAGTGGGGAGCCAAGTATTGCTTATGTATGCAATCTGCGTCTCATAATGTAGGGATGCAAGGGCGACTTGGGTTTCAATCAAGGTTCGAGATTGCTTCTCAAAACTCTGAAGAGAAATAGAAAGCTCATCGGCAGTCGCATTGTAGGTCAATTGGCAGGGAATTGAACCTGTCTCGCCAATATTGGGAAGTCTCATTGTGTCGTTCACTATGGCTGCTCGTTGCCTCTTCTGCATCCTTCCTGGCGTTGAAATTATTTTGCAATTCTTGCATCAGTAGCCCGGTCTCTGCATTCTCCTTTCTCAGTTTCTCTATCATATCATCTTTCTCAATGTTCAATGCGTTCTACATGCTATAGTTTGTAGAGGGGCTCCTTTTTGGCTGTTTGATTTGCAAGTTCTGCTGCGTCCTTTCTAGCTCTTCCTTTGCATCATCCCCATCCGTTCAAATATCTCCAAGCTGCTGATTCAGGTCCTCGATGTGCTTCTCTACTTCTTCTCTTTTCTGTTTTTCTATCTCTACCAATCTTTCAGCGGCCTCAGCTTGCTCTCGTGCCTTTGTAAGGCCTTCGCCTTCAGCCTCCTCTAGGGTTCTCTCATGTTGGGCTACGTATGCTACATTGGTGGCTTTCATGTTCAGAGTTTTGATCTGCTTCTCAACTTGCTCAACGCATTTTTTGAGGTGATTCCCCATTAGGTACATTCCAACACTCATTGCTGTTGAAAGAACGGTAGAAGGAGAGGAGACACACACAGGAGCAAACCCTAATGTATATTGCAAACCCTAACCATAGAGGGAAGCCATGTCCACTCTCACACAAAGCATAATGCACTAATCCATAATCCACACAACACACAATGAGTTGTGTCCACACTCTACTAACCCTAGCTAATGTCCACACACTATGACCAGCTGGACACGCGGTCATTTATGTGTCACACATGTTCCTACCTAATCTGCCAGCACATAGCATAGCTGGCTCACACTCACATCGAGCTTGAATCTCAACAGCCCCTCTCAAGCTCATGATGTACTGCCGATGAAGATGTAGATGAGCTTGGGATATCAAGACTCTCAACACTCCCCCTCAAGCTCATCCCATGTACTCCCAACATAGTCCGGAAGTACTCAAACTTCTCCCTGCTAAGTGGCTTCGTAAAGATGTCTGCCACCTGCTCATCAGTCTTCACATACTGAAGATCAACTGTACCATCCAGTACCTTTTCTCTGACAAAGTGATAATGGACCTCTATGTGTTTGGTCCTCGCATGAAACACTGGATTCTTTGCCAGCTGTATACTGCTCATGTTGTCACAATGATGACAACTTTGCCACCAATAGGCTCATATAAATCTGCCAAGAGACTCTTTAACCAAACAGCCTCGCGAGTAGCAATGGCTGCACCCTTGTACTCAGCCTCTGTACTGGATAAAGTAACTGTAGGTTGCTTTTTGCTACTCCAACTCACCACAGCACTTCCAAGTGTAAAAGCATATCCACTAGTAGACCTCCTGTCATATGCGCTACCTACCCAATCAGCATCTGTGTAGCCATGTATGTCCAAGCTTTTACCACTCTCATAAAATAGACCATAATGTGCTGTGGTCTTCACATATCTCATGATGCGTCTCACTGCATCCAAATGTGGTTTCCTGGGGCTCTGCATAAACTGACTGACTAGCCCCACAGCATAACTCAAATCCGGGCGTGTGATAGTCATATATATGAGACTACCAACCATCTTCCTGTACATGGAAGGATCATCCAATTCCTCGCCATAATCAGCCCGCAACTTCACATTTTGCTCCAATGGTGTACTCATAGGTTTACACCCTGTCATGCCATACTTTGCCAACATATCCAATGCATATTGGCGCTGTACTAACCAAGTACCTGCATGATCTTTCACCACTTCAATGCCAAGGAAGTATCTCAACTCACCAAGATCTTTCATGTCAAATTTCCCACTTAAAGCTTTCTTGACATGCATCACATCTGCACCATGATCACTTGTGATAATCAAGTCATCCACATAGATGACTAGTAACACAATCCCATGCTGTGTCTTCTTCACATACAGTGAAGAATCTGCTGTAGAAATCTGGAAACCAAGTGAGATAAGATATCTGCTCATCTTATGACTCCAAGCACGAGGTGCTTGCTTCAGACCATACAATGCCTTTTTCAACCTGCATACGTGAGTGGGATATCTAGGGTGTACATACCCGTCTGGCTGTGCCATGTACACCTCCTCTTGTAGATCTCCATTCAGAAATGCATTCTTGACATCCATCTGATGCATTTCCCAGCCATTAGCTGCAGCCATAGCAATGACTGCTCTCACTGTGCCCATCTTAGCCACTGGACTAAACGTCTCATCATAATCCAATCCTTGGGTCTGTGCATAACCCTTTGCTACCAATCTTGCTTTATGTCTCTCAATAGAACCATCAGATTTGCACTTCACTTTGTAAACCCATTTACATCCAATAACATTCTTGTCCTTTGGTAGTGCAACCAAGTCCCATGTATCATTATGGACCAATGCGTCCATCTCCACATCCATTGCTTTTTCCCATACATGCTCTCCTATAGCCTCTGTATAGCATGTAGGTTCCACATGCTTCACCATAGTAGATGTCATATATGCATAGTGCATAGCAAAATCTCTATATGTCAATCTGTCAACAGGATATCTGACTCTCTGGGATCTCCGCAATGCATGCGGGTCACTCTGTACACCTGTAACTCTAGCATGTGGTGGCACATATCTGTCCTGCCTAGCACCAGGTGTGCGTAAAACAGGTATGCCAAGCTCCTCATCCAAACTCTCAGAACTAGATGACTCATAACCTGTGATTCCAATTCCTTCGACTTTCTTCTTTCCTTTGTCCATAGCACTACTCCCAGTGCTCACACTCTCATGCCTCAAACGTCCTGACCATGGACGTACACTGCTACTCTCAGGTTCTGTTGCTGGCCCAGACATAGTAGTAGAACTAGAACTTGCTTGTGATGGCAAGTTCACAGGCACATCTGCTTCAAGTGACTCAATAACACCCTCATCTTTTGCTTTATACCAACTAGCAAGCTCATCAAACACCACATCACGTGAAATGACCACTTGTCTAGTTTGTGGATTATAACACTTGTAGGCCTTTCGATCTTGTGCATATCCAACAAATATACATTTCTCTGCCTTAGGATCCAACTTCCTTCTTCTTTCATCAGGTACATGAACATAAGCTATGCATCCAAAAACTTTAAGATGTCCAATGTCTGGCCTGTAACCTGTGAGCCGCATCTCTGGCGTGCTTCCATGAATGGCTGCTGTAGGTGTTTTGTTCAATATATACACTGCAGTAGCACATGCTTCTGCCCAATAGTAATCTGGCATGCTCTTTTCATTAAGCATTGCCCTTGCCACTTCACATATGACTCTATTCTTTCTCTCAGCCACACCATTCTGCTGAGGTGTATACCTGCAAGTCAATTGTCTTCTTATTCCATGCTTCCTCAAGAAATGCTCAAAAGCTTTTGAGGTGTATTCACCACCTCCATTTGTCCTCAGACATTTAATCCAACAGCCATACTGCTTTTCTGCAAAAGCTTTGAAATCCATGAATTTTTCCAACACTTCACTCTTTTCTTTGAGAAAGTATATCCATGTCATCCTGCTAAAATCATCTATAAATGTAACATAGTATAAACTGCCTTTGATAGATGGGTTTTGTGCAGGACCCCATACATCACTGTGTACTATCTCAAGTGGCCTGTTACTCATATTTCCTTCTCTAGGAAATCTCAACCTTGCCTGCTTCCCAAACTGACAGGCTTCACACACATGCATATGTCCATCATATTTGAACCTAGGCAATCCATTGACAATGCCTCTTGTTTGCATGTTCTTTAATCTCTGTATATTGACATGTCCAATCCTCTTGTGCCACATATCAATGTCATGTACCACATTCCTGCTCTTTGAGAACATGGCTAATTTTAGCTCAGGAATTCCAGCATCCAGCTTAAACAATCTTCCTTCTTTCTTGCCTTTAGCAATCACTCTACATCCATGTTTGAAGTCTTCAACAAAGCATCCATGCTCGTTGAATCTAACCTGTAATCCATGTTCTACCATTTGACCAACTGAGGCCAAGCTTTTAGTGATCGAAGGCACATACAGCACATCTGACATAGACTTTATCTGACCATTATGCATGACCAATGGTACACTTCCAACATGTGTAATGACATGCTGGGTATCATCACCTGTTTCCACATAGCCTTTGACATCCATAGGCTTCATGTGCTCAAACCATTCACCATGACATGTCATATGGTTTGATGCTCCTGAGTCCATATACCATGTATCATCATTCTCAGCATTTGTTGTCATAGAACCCACAACATGCTTCATGGCAAACAAATGATTTGCAGTTCCATCATTGCTACTTGATGCATAGTTACCACCATGTTGTGCATAGTTTCCACCATAATGACCACCACGCTGTGCTCTTCCCTCTCTCAAATCATTCTGTTTGCGAAAACAATCTCTCGCCATATGACCAAATTTGCCACAATAATGGCATTCCACATCTTGCATAGAATTTTGTTGGCCTTGCCAATGTCCTCGACCACGGGGGGTACCTCTGCCTCGCTGAGGGGCATATCCACGACCACCTGGAGCACCATATGAAGGCTGAAAATTCTGTTGTGGAGGTCTATCCTGCCATCCACGACCATTACCACCACGTCCACGTGATGCGAATCTCCCCCTGCCTCTAAAACCTCTCTGCGAGTAAAAAGCCTGATTTCTGCCATCATCATGGCTAGTAGATGCATCCAGAAATGAATCACTGAGCTTGATTTCCTCAACCAACAAGAGGGAAACCAACTCATCGAAGTCGGGTAGACCTGTACTCCTCACTGAGATAGATGTATCAAAGGATTTGTATTCCTTGCCAAGACTGCGCAAGGTAATATCCACCAAATCATCATCAGGCATGGGGGCATTTATTGTGGCCAATGCATCTGCAAACTTCTTGATTTCTTGCACATAATCATGTATGCTCCTTTTATTCCTTTTCACATTGTGTATCTGCTGTTGCAATTGAGACTTGCGAGCACTCGTATCTGTATCAAACATCTTGACCAAAGTATCCCATGCATCTTTGGGATTCTCAGCATCCTAAATGTGTATGAGCATAGCATCAGATATACATATAGACAAATAATGCAGCACTTTGAATGCTCTCTCTGACCACTGCTTATGAGCAATAAGCTGCTGCTGTGTAGGTTGCCGAGGTAGCTCAGGCTCTGGCTCAGCACCTGTAATGAGATTCCAAAATCCTTTCCCTTTCAAGAAACTCTTTATCCTGTACTTCCATGCCTGGAAGTTCTTCCTATCCAGCTTTTCACCAACAATCTGAACTGGATTGTCCGACATATCTGCTCAATGTGCACCTTCCGCACTCGTCCAAATCTGAAACCGAGCCTTCCTCAACTCAATCACACTCCAATGAATGTTCCAGATACTCCAAGGTAGCCAACAAACTCCAAATTTGATGTATAAAATCAACCTGTAATCATCCAAGATGAACTGACTCACTCAGTGCGGGATATCCTGAATTTACACGCCTTCCAAGGCTCCAAATCACAATGTAATGGTGCAATCAAGTATGGGCAACTTGCATTGACACCTAATGAACCTCAATGTTGAGTATTAACACCATCTGACATGTGTACATATCGATTTTTGAAAACCCCTTTCTCTGTTTTTGGAAAAATCAAAAAAACCAGTAGAAGATTTGCTCTAATTCCTTCAATATTTGTCCAAATTGAGCAACCATGCATTCATTAGCTTAGCAATAGTGTCCATCAACTCCATGTAAGAGGAATTTGTCCAATTGTAAAACACCAAAGATTAATTGCTCGATTAAAATGCTCTGTTTCTCTGCAACCAGTGGACAGCTTGTTTTAATCAGCTCATTCCCAGCTCAATTAAGCATCATTGACCAAACAAATCACATAGCCCTCTTCTCCAAGGTGTAAAGCATCCAATTGCTAAAACAAACTTGAAATATGTCAAGCATCCAATGAGTAATTGGCCTCCTCGTAGTCAAAATGACCAAAATGTGCTCTGTTTCTCTGTTGCAGTCTGCGCCGCCTGCATTTAGGGGATTTGGGAAGGTTTGAAGTGGCAATTGATGATGGATATAGGTGCCCAACACACTTGGGTATGTGTGCAACCAATAAATGGTTGGATTTTAGCAAAAAACTCACTCCAAATGCATCAATTTTGGACTTCCTTCTCTTTTTTTTCTGAGAGTTCAAAAAACCAGTAATTTCACTCAATCAAATGCATGTAAATTGCTCCAAATTTTGTTTAAGGCTTGCATAGAAGTTGCCAATACATCCCTCATTGTCAGATACATGTTTGCTTTGCCAGAATCACACGTATTTTCACCATACATCAATGTTCCCAAGCTTTAATGGAAAGCTTCAAAAACCAGAATTTTGCTTTGCTTTGATTTGCTTTGATTTGCTTTGTTTTTGCCTGTATCACCTGCAATCCGCTCAAGGATGTTTAGAAGACCTTACCTGGTAGGCCAAGCTCTCAAATCTGATAGTATTTGGTGTGCTCCAAGCTTCACAGCTCCAATGGCAGCTTCACAGCTTCTTTTCACAGCTTCTTCTTCTCCCTCTTCACTCACTCACTCATAAACCCTAATAAACAGCACAAGGCTCTGATACCATGTTGAAAGAATGGTAGAAGGAGAGGAGACACACACACAGGAGCAAACCCTAATGTATATTGCAAACCCTAACCATAGAGGGAAGCCATGTCCACTCTCACACAAAGCATAATGCACTAATCCATAATCCACACAACACACAATGAGTTGTGTCCACACTCTACTAACCCTAGCTAATGTCCACACACTATGACCAGGTGGACACGCGGTCATTTATGTCTCACACATGTTCCTACCTAATCTGCCCAGCACATAGCATAGCTGGCTCACACTCACATTGAGCTTGAATCTCAACAATTGCTTGAGGTGACAATTGGGATTTTCCATTCAAGAAATTGTGCAACTTAAGTAGCACACTCTTGGAGATCGCCTTTGAGAAAGAGATCGGACGTTTATTCACTATCTCTATTGCTGCTTAAACATGCCAAAATTTTACTGTTCCCCTTGTATCACGAAAGAACTGCGGCCCCAAAAGTGCCCAAAAATAGTTCCGCAAATGGTTACACCCCGATCGTGCATTGACCCAATATGCTCTCTAGCATACGGAAGCTTGAATCTATCATCATAGTGAAAGCTCCAAGCACTTCTCTACCACCATTCAAGAAGCCCTAAGCTTCTCTCTTTTCTCTTTGTACACAAAGACAATGTCGCGAGATGAGCGAAGATTGCATCTCTCAGCATCCTTCGTATGTCCTCCAAATAATTATAACCAGAGTTCATTCTACACTACCCTTAGACATACCATCTCTCAACATCCTTCACATGTACTCTAAATAATTATAACTAGATCTCATGCCTACACTACTCTTAGATATATCGATCAAACATCAATATATGCATACTATGAATTTTTGCCACCACCACATGTGTACATGATATAGGCTACAATTCCTTCCCGCCACCCTTATCCATATTGTATAAAAAAAATTTCCTTCATGGAATCAAATGCCTATGTGGGTCAAAATTTACACCCATAGGCTATAAGATGTCTGCCTCTAAAATTGTCCCGCCGTGAAAAAATATTTTAATTTTCCACTCTTTTGAAGTACATATTGATGATCTGGGTGATGAGTTGGATATTGCAGCTTGTGAGAATTTGGATGATGAGCTGGAATGTATTCTTGATAATGCATTGGATGATTTGTTGGAATTGGCTTCCTTGGAGAAGATAATGAATACTCGCATACTAGAGTTGTGTAGGAAGGGAGTGATGGTGTGACTGATGATGAATTAGATGCTATTTTGGATGATGACGTGATAGATTTTGCATGTGCGGTTGCTAATGATAAGGTGTTTGTTTCTTCTCATGCCCAAGAGAATGAGTCAGTTGTCAGTAGTGAGAATGCATGTGAGGTTATTGTTGTTGGTCAAGGGGACCAAGATGCTTTGCCTGGCAGTTTAGGAAGCTTAGACATGAAGCTTAGACTTGGTAGAGATGCCTGTGCAAGATGTGGAGAATCTTGAAGGATCACCAATGGTCTTGAAGCTGGAGAAACTACTAGGAAGTGGCAATGATGAGTCTACAGTGCATGAAGTTGCTATGTTTGATGTTGACGGGCTGAAGGGAAATGAGTTTATGGTGGATACACCTCATGTTGATGCTCAACATATGGATGAGTGGTTTGGCTATAGTCTTAGTTTGGCAGTTTGTCCAGAGGAAGAGTTGGAATCCAATGATGTAGGTTGCAAGTTGGATGACCATGAGATGGAAGTTGATGAGATCAGATGTTTGTTAATTCAGTATAGGATTATGAGTGGGATTCAGATGTGATGTGTTAGAGAGGAGTAGAGGTGAGGAATGGTTGTTTCCATCACAAGATTATGTGAGCTAGTATGGAGGAGGAAATGCAATAGTATATATTGATGATGCCATATATAAAGAACCCAGGGGGTTGCTAAAAATGGAAGATCATGACAGGATGTATCAATGGTTATTTGAGGAAGGTGTATGCACCGAGGTTTTTGTTTGATCCAGGAGGATAAATAGTCTCTATTTGTATAGCTGCTGGACATGAATGTCACAGCAGAAGAGTGGGGTTGCTAAATATGTGTGAAGATTTTTGAAAACCCCAAACTCAACTTGTACATGTGTACATGAGTGATGTTCCGTATTGTGGTAAAGTCATGGGAGCACTCATTGACTCAGTGTGGGCATCATCGATGTGTGGTTATATGTGGCAATCAAGCTTTAGGCTTTGATGGAAGTGTATGTGCAAGGGAAATGATGAGCCCAAGGTGTGGGAGTACCAGGCTAATCCAGAGTACCAGGCTAATCCAGAGCATGGTTACCAGAGTATAACAGGGTTTTGTTGTGGGATGACATACACCTTTCATGGTTGTCCCGAGTTCTTTCTGTATGAGGGCATGAGCATTTTTTTTGTCATGGTTGTCTTGTAAATCCATTGTGTCAGGATGGTGTTCACCATATGTGGTAGTATGGGCAATATGGCACTAAATGCTGGTGGCATGCATCTGTGTGCACATAGTCAATGAATATGTGCTTAAGTGCCTTGGTGTATATGAAATTGTGGGAATCCTTGGAGAATGGTAAAAGGCAAAGGTAACGTGGCTAGTTTTAAGAAAAGCATGCATGTCGCTATGTAAGGCAAGTCGACGAGTTGGATGGAAATGGAGATGACAGCTTGCAGGAGGATTTGGGAAGGAGTTCGTGGGTGGGCACATGGAGGATGATCACGAAAAGAAGGAGCTACTGAATATTTGCAGGGGGGGAGATGGGCAACAGAGGGGGAGCAGAGGATCCCTCAGAGGAGCTTGAGGTAGAGTGATCATGGGTTGATGGTGGCATCGCGACTGCAGGGGCCAGGAGGGAGAGAGGAGGCAGTATCCGACGGGCTAGCTGGGAGACTAAAGCCTTCAACGTAGGCTTCCTTTGCTGGCGCTTCTCTCTGGTGGACTGTCTCGGGTTCAGAGGTCACTACTGCAAGTCGGGAGATCCATAGGAGGAGCGCCATCAGTAGGGAGAGGGGAGGGACTGTCGTGGGTTACTGGTTGCATAGAGTGGCAAGGAGAAGGCAGGCTGGGAATGGTCCTGGGAGGACTGCCGTGAGCTAAAGGAGAAGGATTGGGAGTGACCAAGAGCTGGGGTGGCTAGGTTGCTTATGGCTTTAAACACACACATCAGCTTGCATGCGTTGCGGGTAGCATGAACATAAGAACAGAACCTTAAGGGAATCATGAAGAATTAGGGGGAAGAATTGTAGAGGATTGGAGACACTGAGAACAGGGGTTGAATTGAAGAGGCAAGGGTTTGCAGAGTGGATGGTGCACCTTCTGTTCATACTCTTGGGTTTGGTGTTCTGGGTGTGTTTGTACCAGTGTGTGGAAGTGTGACACTCTATAAAGGCATATATAGCTATACCGCTTCCATGTGATCAACGTATATACTAGAGAGCGCCCAAACCCATTGCCCCCCACATCAGTGAAACAGAAGCAACAACACCCACTCTGTAGTAGAGTAGCTACCCCCCACCAAGGAAATCGGGTAACTGAATATCTTAGAAACCTAGGGAATGAACATCTTAAAAGAACTGACATAGAAATCCTCGTCAAGATACCATATACACATCAGATCTTAAGAACAAGTCAAGGCCACCATCCTCACAAAACAACCTTCACTTCTAGAGACATTGTTGGTCTCTCTTCCTTCCTGTCTTCTCAGATCCAAATCCCAATTGGCACTTTGCTAAGGATGATAGTATGGAGTCTCGAGGTTTGGTTGGTGATGTGATAGAGTGTGAGGATGAAGGTTTGTCAGGATTTCCTTTCTTTGATGATGTAGGTGCTGATGGTGCTCGCATTTATCAGCAGAGTCATGTGTGCTTGAATATATGGATAGTGGCATGGACACTGCTATGGATGTTTTGTTGGATGACGCCTTGCAGGACGTCTTTACTTTGTTGGAAGGATCTGTGGATCCAGGTGATGCTGAGCAGATGGATGCTAGGTGTGTGGATGCAAAAGTGTGTGTTGGTGATGATGAGCTGTTCGATGTTGTGAGCAAGTTGTGGGACAAGGAAGATGTAGATGCTAACCAGGAGATACAGCAGGTTCCTAATTTGGGCTCTTTGATGTTCAAGTAAATATGTATGCGGGCGTGGTGGAAGTACAGAGAATTATAAAATGTTCTGAGTCAAATGAAGAGAAAAAGTCTAGTGGGAATGGAAGTAACAGAAGGAGGTTTTATAGTAAGCATACATGGATGATGCAGCCATTTGATAGAGGCAAGGTTAAGGGGTTATCTGCCAACTGTGTGCAAGTTTTTGATCTGGGTGGGCGGATCAATTTAGCAAGAAGGCTTTAAAGAATGGTATTATAACCTTTTGATCCAAGAGGGATATGAAATGCCGGATCATGACTTTGTTGTATATATAGCTGCTTTGGAGTGATTTGTGGAAGAGACCATGCGAATCAGAAAGGATGGGCTATATGTGAGGAGAACCCCAAGCCCATCCTAATCATGGTGTATAGATAGATGGAATGTACATACGCTAGTGTGTAGAGGATCCCAAATGGAAAAATCTGCATGGCAGCCCAAGTGGATTTTTGTAGTGAAAAAGGAAAGCGAGTGGGTGATCATAGGAAGTGGGATATGTAGTGTTCTAGAAGAAACCAAGGTGGTGACGATATTGAAGAAGGTAAATTTTATTTTTTGAAAAGGAGAAGGGGACTTGGGGAGAGAAGTGGTGGGTGCATCTCGCTAGGAGAGACTCCCCAAGACAAGGTGGCTAGAGAGACACCCAGAGAGAAGATAGAGTGAGGGCGACTGCAATAGAGAGATTTCCTGCAGAGGTTGGCATTCTGTTTGATGAAGTTTGCATGCTAGAGCTCCTGCAGTTTTTACAAGTTTGCAGAAGAGAAGAGGAAAGTGCAGTGTGAGAAAACTTGATTAGATTAGAGTAGAGGGAGAGATGAAGATCGGGAAGAGTCAGCTAGGCGGTGTGTCTCCTTGGATCTCTATACAGCTTCTCTATTAGAGACTTGGTTCAGTCTAGTCATCCTTAACTGTAGCTAATATGTGTTAGTTGATGTGAGATCCCTCTACCCCCTTCGCGCACCGGACTCCCGGTAGCTTGCAGCGGAAGCAGCCCCCTCATGTGCGGGGCAGGGTTTCTCACTCGGGGCCTCACCCTCGAATGTCCGGGCACGAGACTAGGCTGGTGGTCACTCCAAAAACCGAAACCAGGAAAAATTCCCATGCCCGGAAAGCGGGGACGATTCCACCTATTTTTGAATTTTCTTAACAAATTTTCCTAACGTGATCAACTTTAAGCTATCCTTCAACTGAATAAACCAGATAGAAGGAAACTGTCACTGATATAATTTGATCATTTTAGTAAATTCAATGCTTTTTTCCTGATCAAGATCAGGCACAGCCGTTGATCCACTCATTTGAAAAAATTATCGGGGAATTGACTAGCTACTCGAATCTTAGTGTAATCCTAAGATTTTTCAGTTTGATTATTAAAAACTCCATGACTCCCGCCTAACCCCATCCGGCCCATGGGTTAGCCTCCACCCTACCACTGGAATCGGTGGAACCAAACAAGTACTCACCCACCCATAATTGAATTGCCTTTCTTAACTTTAGCTTTAGAAAACAGATACGCACACACTCCTCTTTATTAAAACTTAAATTAAAAAAAAAACAATCCATTGACATTCAATTTATGAGTTACACATGTCATACTTCAAAATTTCCATTGAGTCCTTGTCTCTCACAAAACAGTATCACGAGTCAACAACAAGATCCAATGTGATAGATTACAATAAACATAGGTCCATCATTTAATATCTTCCTCGACATATGCATGGATGTCCTCGGCACCGCGAGCTCGTGCATCACCTGGTCAGAACCCTCCAGGATCCTCCTTAGGTGCCCTGGCACTTCACTCAAGGACCACTTCGTCGGCCCTCGTCCATCGTACCGAAAGCGCACCATTTTAACCATACCGAGGCTAGTCAAGACCTCGGCAGGCTTTGCCGCGTGAGCTATCCCTCGAACACTCCCCGCCACCAGCTGTTGCAACCGAACTTCCCTTAGATAAACATATATGCCAAATGCCCCCTCCAGCATTCAAGACAGCCTTTTAAGACGGCAGGGTTTCTATGCAAGTTTACAGTTTTGATTTTGTTTGAATACCATGAGTATATCTTAATTCCATATCCAAGATTTCTAGATCACAGGACTAGATTCTCAAGCAGAATATCTCGAATTCTGAATTTTTAACCTTAGATCAAAATCAAAGGTCTCAACTTAGTTTCGGATTCGGTGGGTAATTTGAGTATAAATTCAAGAACTAGTCGCATCATCATTTCTTGAAACTAACGAAGGAATTACATCAAAGTCTGATTTAGGTTTTTGAGTCTGGGACGGTTCTTCTTGAACTATCTTTATCAAATGGTAATACTTCAATTACTACTTTACTAAATTTAAAACTAATCATTTACTAATATTCATGGGAATTAGTCATAGGATTAAGAGAATTCTTATCTTAATATAAAAATATTCTTTCATGCATACTTTTATGCATAAATTCAATAATGATAAAATGGCAAAATTTTTTAAAAATTTAGAAATAAGTATTATCTTTTATTATTCTAAAAGAGTAATCCTTATGGTTTCTATATTCTAAAGTATCATTTTCATGCATAGAAGATGCATTTTGATTATTTGTATAAAAGAAATTTAGTTTTATAAAAGTATTACTTTCGTTATTATTGATTTTTATGCATAAAAGATTATTTTTTTAAAAAGTGTTACTTTTATCATAATTGATTTTTATGCATAAAAGTATACATAAAAGATTATTTTTTATTATGAAAGTGTTACTTTTATCATATTTGATTTTTATGCATAAAAGTATGCATAAAAGATTATTATTTTTATTATAAAAGTGTTACTTTTATCATATTTGATTTTTATGCATAAAAGATTTTTTTAATTATAAAAGTGTTACTTTTATCATATTTGATTTTTATGCATAATAGTATGCATAAAAGATTTTTTATTATTATAAAAGTGTTACTTTTATCATATTTGATTTTCATGCATAAAAGTATGCATAAAAGATTATTTTTTTAAATTATAAAAGTGTTACTTTCATCATAAATGATTTTTATGCATAAACATATGCATAAAAGATATTTTTTTATATTAGAAGTGTGATTTTCATCATAAAAGATTTTTGAGTTCTTTTAAAAAATACAACTTTTTTCGATTGACATCTTTGAATTCCATGTTGTACTTATGTTTAAAGTATAGTTGCATAGTTACATATGTCAAAAATACTCTCGTACTTGTTTTCTTACTCTATACAGTACTACCTTTTCACATCTATGAATTTCCACTCTCACAGTGGTTGAAGCTACATAGAATTTAAGCACATCAGAACAAAATATTCATTGGATATCTTTAGGAAAATATGGAAAAAGGTGAATTTAGATTCTAAAAGCAGAGAGAGAAATCGAATATAATATTATTATTTTTTTAAATTTCCTAGATTCTAGGAAACGAGAGAAAGCCCTTTAAGGGCCCATTTGGAGCCCAAATTTTCCCTAATGAAAAAGCCCCTTAAGGGCCCATTTGGAGCCCAAATTTTCCCTAATGAAAAAGCCCCTTAAAAGGTTGGTAGTATGTGCTTAAGTAGTTTCATGTGAACCACCTCCTCTTAGGAAGTGGATAAGCATGCATTTAATAAGGTCAAATGATTTGATATTGGGAAACACCTTAATAAACATGGTCTTGTATGCCATTTTTATACATCAATAAAATCTCAAATCATTTGAGTCATACAATACTTTTCTCTCTCTCTCTCTCTCTCTCTCTAGAGTTTGATTCCTAATGAAAAAGCCCCTTAAAGGTTGGTAGTATGTGCTTAAGTAGTTTCATGTGAACCACCTCTTAGGAAGTGGATAAGCATGTATTTAATAAGGTCAAATGATTTGATATTGGGAAATACCTTAATAAACATGATCTTGTATGCCATTTTCATACATCAATAAAATCTCAAGTCATACAATACTTCTCTCTCTCTCTCTCTCTCTCTCTCTCTCTCTCTCTCTCTCTCTCTCTCTCTGTGCATCATGTAGTGCACATCCTATTGCTATAGAAGTAGCAAGATGGGCAAAAAGCTTGGAGCTGGGTATTTTTGTAGTCTTCTTAGGCCTAGGAGAGAGTGAAATCTTGGATTCTTTGATAGCCAAGTGACATCTTGGATGCTTAACAATTGAGTGAGATTCAACCACCATAGTCTATAGATTGAGTTGAAGCTATGCAAAGGTGTCCTCTTTGGGGATGGGCCAACATGAGCCAATGAAGGTGCCTTTCAACTGATGTGCCAAGGCAAGGGGTTATACAAACCATACCTTAGCCTTGGCCATGGCCAAGGTAAGGTTGTAGGCACAGGCTACAATTAAGATTTAAAATATTTTAACATGGCAATGATGAGCATGCCCTAACATGGTGATGGTGGTGAGAAAATATTTTCATATGAATAACCTGGTGATGGCGATGAATAGTCATTGATTTCAGGTGATGATGGCGACCTCCTTGGTGCAAGCCATCCCTGTGTTGAAGAGGATATGGAAATTACAAATCTGATTTTTAGGTCAAAGGTAAATAATTAGATAAAAACAGGATATATTTTAGGTTTGCTATGCATGCTATTTTTCAACAAAGTACATGACTATATGCTTCACATTTATGAAGTTTTGTGAAGTGTAAGCGCAAGTAGTAGTGTGAATTTTTCTCAAAGGGTAGGCTTATACACTTAACATTCATGGGGTCTTATGAGTGTTACCCCATAACAAATCATGTGAAGGACACACATGTCAAGTAGAGTATATTGGCTTATTGGCTGGCTTCTCATATAGTTTGCTATTGGTTTGATGGTGTTTTGATTTTTTTCTTTGTGAGGGGCCAACAATATATTGTGACGTTGAGATTTTCTATTTTCACCACCAAAGATTTTATTTAATTATTTTGAAAATCATTACAAAACAACAAATATTTGGAAAAATTGTTACTGAATGAGCATAAATGAAATATTAATTATTGCACTTTGTGGGATTTTAAAAACCCATGTATTGCCTAGCAATCATAACAAAAAATGCAAATATTTGATACGACCATCCATGGATGAGAAAAAATGAAATATCAATTATTTCACTCTAAAGCCCATGAATTCAAGTAAATTGGAATTATTATCTTTACAAATTTTGTTATGGTGACTAAAAATAAAAACTTGATCTCCCAAGTTTTGAATGTTATCTTTTCTCAAAAGTGATTTCTTATTGCTCTAGCATAGTAAAGGATTTCTTATTGCTCTAGTGATTTCTTATTGCTCTAGCATAGTAAAGGATTTTAAATGGCTAGGCATATTATTGTTTACGGTTTGGTACCTGGAAAAGACCTTGTTGTTATTATGAATGAGGTAAAATATTGTTATCTTAAGCGTATTGATATTCTGTAGCACTTTGAGTTGATGGGATGCTCTATCACAATTCGACCATTGTCTCTAGGTAGTGAGAAGGTGAAGATATAAATAACTACACTTGCAAATGAATAATATGGTTTCGTTTTTAAAGAAGATGATTATTCCTTCTAAAAAGTTTTTGTTGATCAAGGCACATGGATAGCTCTAATTGTTCTTGAGTGATGATGATTGTGTTTATGTAGAGCATGCATAAAATATTGTTGTTTAGAGTGTGTTGGATTTGATAGGGAATTTGCCATTGAATAGTAGCTTGCATGTTGCCCTATGTAGTGCAAAAGACAAGTTGCAAGTGGAAGAATTGGCCATTGTATATGATGGATGTATTACGTTTGAGTTTCCTTTGTGTGGAGCAAGTTCTACAATGCCATTGGGATGGATCAAAAACATGATGGGCATGTTTGGACATATTACATTACTTGCACATTAGATTGTTTTGTTGGTTCTGTTAGGCTTAGCAAGTGTGGTGGTCTTTTGTGATGCTGGAATCTTAATTGCCCATACTTGGCAAGAATGGCCAGTGCTAACTTGACACAATGGAAAGGAAGGATTAAAATAATGTGCCCTATAGGAATTATTGGTGTCCTGAATATGGAAGTCTCTCTTGCAAACATTGTGGTCAAATTCCAGAGTGTATAGGGACTTGTCCAAGAGTTATCTACTATTGCATACCTAAAATTATCCCAAATGGTTTAAAGCATTCTAAACTAATCAAATTCCACTTTTTAAAGAGAAACAATATGAAAAGTTTAATTCTAAGAATTTGATTACTTATCTAGGATAAAGAAAGGCTGAATCCAAGAATGAAGAGAGGGCGAAAGCCATTCCAACAAGGCATAACATCATTTTTCATTTTAAAGAAAACAAAAATTAGAAAACCACTAAATGGAATAAAGAAAAAGTAGGATTTCCAGCTTACATGAATTTTTGTGAGCTTTCCTTTGGCTTGATGGTTTGAGTGATCTACTCTTGTTTGCAACAAGAGTGGCCACCAATTCTTTTGAAGAGGAAATGGTCAAAAACTAATGAATTATCAATAAATTCACTGTTTTTGGCTCTAAGGAGGAGTAGAGTAACAGTGCATAAAACACTATTAAGCTTCTACAAAGGGAGATGCTTCTATTTATAGGAAAAGTGAGCTTCTAACCAAGCAAATTGATTCTTGAATTTTCCAGATCAGTTTGGTCAATTTTTGACCATTTTTGGGTCAATTTAGTTTACTTTTTGGATCCAGTTTTGAATTAGGAGAGAGGAGAGATGAAATATCAAATGTTATTGATTTAAAATTCAAAAGCAATGATGGGAAAAAGGTGCCTACTTCACGAGGCAGAATCCCCACTCTGAGGTGTCAAAATTTCATTTTTTAAGTATTTCCTTTGGTCCTTAGTCCACTCTTCATCTTATGTGAGTATTTACTCATTTTTGGGGGGATTCTCTTTATTTCTTTAATTTACCTCCTCCCTAAATTTGGATTAATCTTATTGGTCCATAGGAACCTTAATTTAAATTTTTTTAGAAAATCTGGACCCTTAGGATAAGGCCTTTTGAACAGATTATAATTTATTTCTAATGCACCTTCTGAAATTCTTTTTGAACTTCTATTTTGGGGGATTTTTTTTAATAAGATGAGATATTTTTCCATCCAAAAATATTTAAAAACTGAATCACCTCTCTCTAGAAGATTTTCTCTCTCTAGGCCAAAACAGGTAGAAACAAGATCTTTTATATTTCTGAAGAGGGATTTGATTACAGGGAAAGATACTAGACGTCTTGAGAGGCTGGGGAGGAATCTTACATTCTCTTCCACTTGAAAAACGTGAGATGTCCTCAGCTCGTAAACTGGGGGTAATCCCGCATTAGTTTGGCTTCTTTCTCCCAGAAGGTGTCATCTTCAAAAGGATAGAACTTCCATTTAACCAATAATTCTCTCAGAATTCTATTCCTGAGAACCTTCTCTTGAACATCAAGGATTTCTTCAGGTTGGAGTTCCATCTGCCCTTGGGTTGAAGAAGTTAAGATTTCATCAAGCACATGATTCGGGCTTGGTACATACTTTTTAAGTAGGCAGACATGAAATACATTATGTACTTTGAGATGAGGAGGCAGAAGAAGCTCGTAGAACTCAAATTTAGGAATTTTGAAAAATATGCACAATTTTGGGACAATTCTTTGTTAGATCCAATACAATGTTTACTGTGCGATATGCAAGATTTATTATTGGATGTTCTCAACAAGCATTTGTGAATAATGCGATATGATTTATGTACTATTGTATATTTGTAACAAGTATATATGATGTTGGTGGGATGTAAATTTGCCTGCACATGCACACACACATGCACACCAAGAATTAAGTTTGTTTATAGCACATAGCCTCCAGTTGACACCATCAAACACAGAAACTTTAACAAAGAAAGGATATTCAATGTAACTTTAAGTTGTAAGAAAGACAAGGTGATAGAATTAAAAAGATCACCATCTGTATTGAATCAGAATTCTTGAACAATGGGTGAACCATAAATCTAAAAGCTTAAGAAAGCCTTACAATCTGAATATATATAATCTGAATAATGATTGAACTATGAGTTTGGTAGCTTCATACAACATTGCTAAAAGATTACGAAGTAACAAATCATTCTTGCTCAACTGCACTGATGTGTGATGGTGCCTCACTTTCATGTTGATTCAATTGATTCTGTTTAGCCTTGAGTATTATAGCCTTTAGAATCTTGATTTTCTCTGGAAGTCGTCCACCCTTGGGCTTCCATGCCCAAATGATGCAGCTAGTGTCTTCCCAGTACTGAGGATCATTTCTTTTCTCTCACCAATACTTGTTCCAGCAATCCTTATAAACCTCCACATCACTTGCATTCTTCTTCTTTGAAATTGGTGTTTGAAATTGGTGCCCAATATTGTATCTGAACTTGTAGGTAGTTTATCGAGTTGTTGTTTTGATCAACATCACTTGTTGTCACTCCCAACCATATTGGGTAATTTGCATCACAAGGTTGTACAAGCACAAAATCTCCTTTAGACACATCAAGAGTCGGGTTTCAGCAGGTCTGTTGCGCATTGGACCACAATAATGGTCCTCATTTACATCAAACCCTTCATCTACATTATCCTCCACTTGAAGGTTAAGAGGCTCAGCTTTTTCGCATACACTCCTTGGCCAAAAGTCATGAAATCCAATGTCTTCCCAGTTGCACTAGGGGTTTGCATGTTTAGCATAAGATTCTCCCAATAGGCAAGGACCGGATTGATCCACTTAGCATAATCACTTTGGTCTCCTTTCTCTTGCAAGTGCTCTTTCCACCACCAATTGACATGTTTTTTTAAGCCCTCCATAACCTTCTCATTTTCCTTAACATACTCAAAGGGTGGCAATTTTTTTGGAAAACCTTTAGGAAGCTTGGGTCCTCCCTGGTCATTTCTCTTCCAAATTGTGAAGCTGGGCTCACTTGGCCATAACCCCAAGGCAAAGTGACCATAAGCTATTTGTCCATGTCCATGAGTGAGCATTCCTACTAAGGATACTGGAAGCCTCTCAACCCCATTTAGAGATTTAGGAACTGGTTTAATTTGTAGTATGGCAGTCTTGCTCTGGTTCATCTTATCATGTATAATACACAAATACCTATTTGGGTTCATTTCGGAAGAGCTCCTCCAAGCATAGTCTACAACTCATTTGCTGCAACATGTGTGCCCTTCTGTTGATTTTTTGTTGATTCCAACTTGACCTTGATTGTCGTACAAATGTCACATTTTAAGAAGGTGCTGGTTTTTGATAAAATTACTGTCTTGAACTCTGTGATCCACAATCTTAAGAATGATGGTTGTGACAGTGGCCGGTATTCAAATAAGACAAGTGTGTCATTTACTTCACGCAATATGTCCACTTGTTTGTACATTGCTGGTAGAACACGTTGGGTCTCGTGGGCTCCATGCATAGTTGTCCTTGACCTATGTGGCATTTGATCGGCATTATTATCTATGAAGCCCTGTATGATTGATTTTGCCATCTCAACATGTGTCATGCCCTTCCGTATTATCCTAGTGTTGCCATGACTGACATTACATGCACCATTCAAGAACTTCTTTCTGAGCCTATAGAACGTTGACTTACCAATGCCATGCATTACATACCATGCTTTACTACAAACCTTCTTCCCATCAAATGTGAACTCAAAGCACTCGTCGTCATCTTGACCTTGTCTATAAGCCATGCCCATGCAATCCAGTACAAATGTGTATCGTGTACTATAGCTGTGTCCCCAAAAGTGTACCCTAGCTTAAATGATTTTGGATCTATCTCCAAATTGACAACATCGCTTCTCACAACAATCAATGGTTGCGACGTTGTGAATGTTTGCAACATCACATTTTTTGCTAGCTCCATGGGTTTTATCGTAATTTTTCATTACCCTTACCCTATGGACATAGCTCTTTTTCTTATTTGTCCCTTCAATGATATCATAGTCAGTGATCATGGCATCATGGTGTCTGTCTCATCAGAACTATCGCCATCATTGCCCTCTACATCATCATCCTCTTTTTCATCACTTGAATTGTTTAGGCTGTCAATATTTTTTTTGCATGAAGTGATCTTGAATACCCTCATGAATAGAAGAAGATTCTGTGTCCTTCTCTAATGGTTCACCATTCTCAAATGTGAGTTGCTTGATCGGGCAACTAACCAAATTCAGACCTGAAACACAAGTTGAACTTGGATGCAAAGATCCTTCTATAATGACACCCAAGCTACTCTCCCCTAGTTCTCTACAATTTATAGCCTCGTATGGGTGGACTAGCAATACTACTCCATTTGCCAAGTTTTGTAGATCTGTTGTCATCCCAGAGGATGACACTTTTCTCTTTCCAGCTCTCCCTATCTATAAATTGATCTTCTTGATCAACAAGAAGTTCTACAAAATTATCCTCTTTGGTATTAGTAATGTCTTTGTCCATAACAAGGTTGACCAATGGCCATTTGATGATGCTTCCAACTGCTTGAGATTTGTTCTCGCATCCATTGTGGCAAATGGAATGAGAAATGTGTCATCAAAGCTTGTATTGCTGCACATACCAATGAATTGAAAACCACATGTTTGAGATGCATCAATGGAATGAATAACCCCGCGTGCCTTCCTTGCAGAACCATCAATGAGAAACACTGAAGCACCTTGTTTTAGACCCTGCAATCCCTGAGAAAATCAAGATCTCAATAAGAAAGATTGAAGCAATGTTTTTACGGTAGTACACAAAACTATAAATGTAATTCAATCTCAACATGAGTTCAAGCTCCAACCAAAGTTTAAATCTCACCTACTATCAATGCTAGTTTGCTAGAAGGCTAGGCTCCATCTAAAGCTTCAGCTTTGCCTGCATATTCTAGCTTGTTAGTAGGAGGCTCCATGAGCCTCACCATCATATGTTAGTTTGCTAGGAGGCTCAAGTTAAAGTTATCATCCTCACTTGCATAATATATTAGTTTGCATATGTTAGCTAGAAGGGTAGGCTCCTCCAACAAAAGTTTGAGCCTCACTTGTGGATGCTAGTTCGCTTCTAGGAAGTTGAAAGCAAAGTTTGAACCTCACCCATAGATGCTAGTTTGCTTGGAGGCTCCAATCAAAGTTTGAGCCTCTCCTCGCTCCAGCCCCGTCTCTGCTCGGCCGTGCACCGCCCTCCTCGCTCCAGCCCGCTGGCTGCTCTGCCTCGCCGTGCGCCGCCCTCCTCACTCCAGCCCGCTGGGCGGCTCTGCCTCGCCGTGCGCCCCAGCCCCGTCTCTGCTCGCTCTCGCCCCGTCTCAACAAAACTCGCCGTGGGCTGCCCTCCTCGCTCCAGCCCCATCTCTGCTCTCGCCGTGCGCCGCCCTCCTCGCTCCCGGCCAACTGGCTACTCTGTTCCGCCCTCCTCGCCTCGTCGATCCCCACTGGCTATTGCGCCCGCCCTTGCCTCGCCGCTCCCGGTTCCCCCCCCTACCGTTGCAATTTGAAATTCGAATCCCCCTTCCCCCCCAATTTCGAATTTCAAATTACCCCCTTCCCCCCCAAAGTGTCCGACGATTGCGTTTGATTCAAATTTCCCCCTTCCCCCCCAAATTCGAATTTCGAATCCCCCTTCCCCCCCAATTTTGAATTTCGGATTACCCCCTTCCCCCCCAAAGTGTACCGATGGCCGCGTTTGATTCGAATTTCCCCCTTCCTCCCCAAATTCGAATTTTAAATTCCAAATTCCCCCGCAATTTTGAATTTCCCCTTCCCCCAACCGGCAAAGGACGACCACGTTTGAAATTTGAAATACTTAATATTAATCATCTCTGTTTCCTGTCTCTGAAGTACTCGCTCAGCCCTGCGTCCTCCTGCATTTCAAACAGTTTCATTTCCTCCCACAATCGAGACGTCTGGGTTGGTTCCGACCTTTGTTTCCTGCAAAACCATCACGCCATCGGAGACTTCAAGCATCCGTCACGTTTGTGCAACATTGGAGACTTTCGTGCGCCCATCTGCATTTCGTGTGTTCTCTCATCTAATTAAATACTTTATGCAATAAGTAAGTCCTTCTTTAATTGATTACAGTAATCAATTAATTGATTACAGTAATCAATATAAATGCTTACTTGATTGCACGCTAAGTGTGCCATTTGTGAATCGTTGCTCGTCGTAGATTGTTTGCACTTCTTGCTGCTCTCTTTTGTATCTTCACATATGTCGAGAACGTGTAAAATGGATCTTTGTGCACATTATATAATGTAAATAACAAGGGTTCCCTACATAAACATGGTATATGTGTCACATATTTGAGTGCACAACTTGGATATAGACTCCACCTTAAGTTCAAGCCTCCCCTACATAGAACTTATGTGTTGACGCTCGACCTAGATTGAGTCTTTGTTCTCCATGTTAGTGTACCCCGACCTTAAGGCTCGAACTTGAGTTTGAGCCTTTGCTCTCTATGCTAGTGCACCCCGGCCTTAAGGCTCAAACTTCAGATTGAGCCTTTGCTCTCCATTCTAGTGTACCTCGGTCTTAAGGCTCGATCTTCAGATTGAGCCTTCGTTCTCCATGCTAGTGTACCCCGGCCTTAAGGCTCAAACTTGAGTTTGAGTCTTTTCTCTCCATGCTAGTACACCCTGGTGTTAAGGCTCGACCTTCAAATTGAGCTTTGGTTCTCCATGCTAGTGTACACTGGCCCCTTAAGGCTTGAACTTGAGTTGGAGCCTTTGCTCTCGATGCTAGTGTACACCGGCCTTAAGGCTCAAACTTCAGATTGAGCCTTTGTTCTCCATGCTAGTGTACTCCGGTCTCAAGGCTCGAACTTGAGTTTGAGCCTTTGCTCTCCATGCTAGTGCACCCCTAGCATCTGAGTGCACAACTTGGATATAGACCCCACCTTAAGATCGAACCTCCCCTACATGGAACTTATGTGTTAAGGCTCATTCTCCATGCTTAACTTTACATGGAACTTGGCCTTAAGGCTTCCACTTGAGTTTGAGCCTTGCCTATCTATGCTAGCATATCCCTAGCATATGAGTGCATAACTTGGATCTAGGCTCCAGCTTAAGTTCTCGAGGGGGTCACTCACAAAAAATGTGAATATCACGTGCGTTCAACAGAAGCATAATTTTAATTTATGAAACTTATAGAAATATATTTACATAAGGGTATGATTTAAATTTTTTTCAAAAAAATTTGCAGATTCATAAAGAAAAGGGGATATTATATAGATTAAAAAATTCACAAATAAGGGATTTAAAATATAGGCCTTGAACGCACGCGATAGGGATATTTTACATATAGTGACCCCCCCCGAGCTTAAGTTCGAGCCTCTCCTACATAAAACTTGGCCTTAAGGCTCGAACTTGAGCTTGAGCCTGGTCTCTATATGCTGGTGTACCCCTGTCATATGAGTGCACAACTTGGATCTAGGCTCTAGCTTAAGTTCGAGTTTCCCCTATATGGAACTTGGCCTTAAGGCTCCAATATACTAGTGTACCCCTAGCATATGAGTGCACAACTTGGATCTAGACTCCAGTTTAAGTTCAAGCCTCCCATACATGGAACTTCGCCTTAACTGCTCAGGTCATGTGACTATACAATGTGATCACAAGTTTTAACGTGATCACGAAATTGTGAAGACGTTAATGAAATCCCTGATCCATATCAATGTAGCATTGCACAAACGCAATCGCTACCTCTCAACACTCCCCCTCAATGATACATTGGAGTGTTCAATCAAACATGTGTGCGCGTGTCTACCATCTTAGACACCTAGTCCATTTTGAGCCGACTCGCTCACAGCGGAACCACTGAGTCCGATTTGAACATGGAAGTTCGGGTGGGAACCAACCCATGTGCATGCACCTCACACGTGCATCGCTCTTGCACACATCACAACAACCATTTTGAGCTTCTCGGTGAGCTCGGGCAGGCCACCCTCATACCATGGATGATTATAAAATTTTTCCCGTTTTGAGCACACATGTGGATGATTTGTCCATCATCATTTTTGGGTGAAACAAATAAAAAAATTACAAAGCCTTTTTGGCCAAAGAGCCGGGCAGCGGACCCTTATGCGGATGAGTGATCTCCATACATGTAAATTTTTTAAACCGATGTGTTCGATGACGAGCTAATGGAGGTTGAGACTCCAAACAAGGGCAGCAAAGCAATGATCTCATTAGAAATAAAGAAGGGATATTATCCCTTTGGTCTAAATGAGGTCTTCAGCATTGATGTGATGAAATGTTATCTTGCTCCTTCAAACTATGTGTATAGAAGGTTAAATAAGGATTGGATTCGTATTTTGACCCTAGACTTTATTGAGGACCAAAGCAAGAGGAGGTACTTGCAATTTTGATGCCCTGTAAATCGTGCTACGAAATAATCCCTTGAAAAACTCGCAAAAGAAGATATTCATAAAGTTGAATATTGGATTATCTCTAGTCAACACTCCATTAGTGCTGCAAAAAGCTTGTAGGCTCTAAATATGGCTAAAGTGACCCCTCAACTACGTCAGCAATTTAGGTTCAGGAGATCAAAGATAATTGTAAATTGCCTGCCCAAGATTTCTCGTGACATTTCCAAGGATGCAAATTTATTTGTTGTAAAGTCAATGCAAAAGGAGCCATTCCTCGATCAACTTCTACAAGCTCGAGCATAATGGCATGCAAACGATCGTCCTAGTAAACCTTTGTCTGGTGTCAATCAACCCAAAATGGACGAGTCTTGGAAGGTACTCTTTTGATTCTTTGCTATATCTTGGTAAATCATAGACATACATTACTTCTTCTTTACTTTTCATAATATCTTTTACGGATCTATAGTCTCAAGTGTAGCAGTAGCATAAGAAAGATGCATGTGAGGCTTCTTCTCAAACTACATAAACTTAATAGTTTGGTTTGAAATTAAGCTTCAAGCCTCACCTCTCTGTGATCGTGTAGCACTTGCATATCTAATTGTGGCTCAAACTTAAGTTGGAGCCTCACTTTCAAGTGCTATATTTGCATACGGAGGTGACGCTCAAACCTAAGATCGAGCATCACCATTATATACTAGTTTAGCATTGGCAAGTGAGGCTCAAACTCAAGTTTGAGCATAAGCTCCAAATGATTGAAAACCCATAGATGCATGATTCCTCCTAATATTTTGTGATATCTATAGTAAGGAGGCTAACTTCTTACTTTGGAACTTTGCAGGCCTTTGTGGAGACCACGGAGCATACACTACATAAGAATTTTGTCAAAAATGATTTACACTTGCTTCTATGTGATGATGATGTATGGCAGAATTGGGTTAAGATCATGAGGCTATTGTCTCCTCCGTCGTCCTGAGCCATTTAACATTGAATTTCTATAATTGAATTGTTTTGGCCTAATCCTCTCCAAGTGAATTTGGTGGCCACTCTTGTTTACAAAACAAGAGTAGAACCCTCAATCCCTCAAGCCAAAGGATAGCTTACAAGCTCCATGTAAGCTTAATTCTTACTTATTGTGAATTCTAAATCTATGATTTTCTTAACTTTATGCTTTGCAAATGTTTGAATTTAAAATCTGATGCTATTCCTTGATGGAAAGGCCACCCTCTTCTCTTCTTTATAATTCAGCCCTTCTTAATCCTAGAAAGTTTAATTAAAAGATTGATTAAAATCTTTTCATTGTTTACTCTCTTGATTTTTGGAAAATGGAGTAGTTAGAGATATTAGAATTCAAATTGGATTAATTCAAGTCATAAATTGAATGCTAAAATTGAGAAATGGTTAGCCATACAAACAAGGTTATGGTAAAATTTTCCAGAATTTTGTGGAAAATAAAGTTTGTTTTTATGTTAATTCAAAAGAGCAATTTTCACCCTTCTTTGCATCTAAAAGAAATATCCTAATTACTCCATGTAAAGAAATTTATTTTTATTTCAAAAGTGTTAATCTCATCAAATTTGTTTTTATGCATAGAAAGATGCACAAAGAAATTTATTTTTATTTCAAAAGTGTTATTCTCATCAAAATTGATTTTATGCATAGAGAGATGCATAAAGAAATTTATTTTCATTTCAAAAGTGTTATTCTCATCAAAATTGATTTTATGCATAGAAAGATGCATAAAGATTTTTTTTTACTTCAAAAGTGTTATTCTCATCAAATTTGATTTTATGCATAGAAAGATGCATAAAGAATTTTTTTTATTTCAAAAGTGTTATTCTCATCAAATTTGATTTTATGCATATAGAAAGATGCATAAAGAAATTATTTTTTTATTTCAAAAGTGTTATTCTCATCAAATTTGATTTTATGCATATAGAAAGATGCATAAAGAAATTATTTTTTTATTTCAAAAGTGTTATTCTCATCAAATTTGATTTTATGCATAGAAAGATGCATAAAGAAATTATTTTTTTCTTTCAAAAGTGTTATTCTCATCAAATTTTATTTTATGCATAGAAAGATGCATAAATAAATTATTTTTTATTTCAAAAGTGTTATTCTCATCAAATTTGATTTTATGCATAGAAAGATGCATAAAGAAATTTATTTTTATTTCAAAAGTGTTATTCTCATTAAAATTTAATTTTACGCATAAAAAGATGCATAAAGAAATTTATTTTTATTTCAAAAGTGTTATTCTCATTAAAATTGATTTTATGCATAAAAAGATGCATAAAGGAAATATTTTAATTTCAAAAGTTTTATTCTCATTAAATTTGATTTTATGCATAGAAAGATGCATAAAGGAATTATTTTTAATTCAAAAGTGTTATTCTCATTAAAATTGATTTTATGCATAGAATGATGCATAAAGGAATTATTTTTATTTCAAAAGTGTTATTTTCATTAAATTTAATTTTATGCATAGAAAGATGCATAACGGAATTATTATTAAAAGAAAGAATATCTATCGTTTTATATTCACTCAGGATTGTAAAAAAGAAAATTCAGGAGATCTCTCGAGAATGAAATATTCAGATAATTGATTAATTTATTTCTCATTGGAATTCGTAGATCAGTTAAGTGAATATTCAAAGAAAGAAATTCAGTAAAGTAGTAACTAAATTATCAAACCTTTTCGAGAAAGATAGTTTAAGAAAAATCTTATTAGACGCAAACTTTTAAGCAGACTATGTCCAAGGCCAAACTTTGAAGCAGACTATGTCCAAGACCAATCTCTTTTGTCAGTTTCAAGGAAAAAAGGTGTCAGACTAGTTTAGAAAAATACTCTCAAAACTCTCGCCAATTCTGAAACTAAGTTGTGACCCTTTGAAATGATATGTGGATGTATGTGGAAGAATAGATGTGGATGTGTATGTGATGAGTATGTATGTGGATGTATGTGGAAGAATAGATGTGGATGTGTATGTGATGAGAATGGATATGGATGTATGTGGAAGAATAGATTTGGATGTGTATGAGATGAGTATGGATGTGGATGTATGTGGAAGAATAGATGTGGATGTGTATGTGATGAGAATGGATATGGATGTATGTGAAAGAAAAGATGTGGATGTGTATGTGATGAGAATGGATATGGATGTATGTGGAAGAATAGATGTGGATGTGTATGTGATGAGTATGGATGTGGATGTATGTGGAAGAATAGATGTGGATGTGTATGTGATGAGAATGGATATGGATGTATGTGGAAGAATAGATGTGGATGTGTATGTGATGAGTATGGATGTGGATGTATGTGGAAGAATAGATGTGGATGTGTATGTGATGAGTATGTATGTGGATGTATGTGGAAGAATAGATGTGGATGTGTATGTGATGAGTATGGATGTGGATGTGTATGTGAAAGAGTAAATGTGGATGTGAATGTGAATGGATGGAGGCGATGTGATGAGAAATGGATAGATGTGAGTGAATGGGATGCGATGTGATGTGTTATGAATCGGGATGTGAATGGATGTATGTGAATGGATGGATGTGGATGTATGTGAAATAATGGCTGTGGAGGTATGTGAAAGAATGGCTGTGGAGGTATGTGAAAGAATGGATGTGGATGTGTATGTGAAAGAATATATGTGGATGTGAACGTGATGGTTGTGAATGAAGGAGATGTGATGTGTTGTGAATCGAGATGTGAATGAATGATATGGGATGTGATGCAAATCATATAAATATGAATGAATGAATGGATGGATGTGATGTGAATCAGATAAATGTGAATGAATGGATGGATGGATGTGATATGAGACAGATAAATGTGAATGAATGGATGGATGAATGTGATATGAATCGGATAAATGTGAATGAATGGATGGATGGATGTGATGTGAATCAAATAATTGTGAATGAATGGATGTTTTGTGAAGTGATGTGGATATGGGTAGATGCGAGTGGATGAGATCTGATGAGGATAAATGAGGAAAGAAGTGATGAGATGGAAAATGATGTGATTGGATGAGAATGGGAATACATATGAAATGATTGTGGATTAAATAATGTGGATTGATGTGGAACAATGTGGAATGACAGGAATTCATCATAGAAACAGTATTTATGACGTGTTTTTAAATGACTGTTTTATGTCAAGAATGCTAGGGAAGCATTTTGACCGTCTTGTGAATGAGGTCGTGGAGAGACCTAACTGTTAAAGTTGTAACAGCTAACGGAGAGTCAACAGAGGATGTCTCGCATAGCAAGGTTGACCGAGGTCTTGACCAGCCTCGATTCGATTTAAATGGTGAGCTTTCCGGTACGGTGGATGAGAGACCAAGGAAGCGGCTGAGTGAAGCACTAGGTGACCTGCGAAGGATCCTAGAGGGTGCTGACCATACGGTGCTTAGGCTCTAGGTCACCGAAGATACCCACACGTACGTCGGGGAAGATATTGGAACAAGGAGTAAGAGTTGTTTTCTATATTCGGACATGGATTTGGTTGATTGACCTTGCTGGTCCTCAATACGGATGAGTCCATGGCTCTTTTATATGGATTTGTTGGTTGATCTTGCTGATCTTCAATGGAGAATCCATCTAGATATTCTTATGTGATTATATTGCCGGGTACTATGAGCTAGGAACTATAGAAAAGGTCCCTAAGTGGACAGGTGGTGAGCGTTCTGGTTGCCAATGATGCCATAGGTACACCATTGAAGGAATGTTTGAAAATAAGAATTCAACCAGATATTTTGGAGGATTATGATAAGTGACACTATGGTTTCATTAAATGATTGTTTTAAAGACAGTTGAATATGTGAAAAAGGCAATTTGATATTGGGTGTGCAAGTGGTGTGACAAGTTTTAAGTTTGCATGAATATCCGGCTAGGGGGCCTAGGAACTCTTTTCCCTGGTACCCAAGACAAAACCTAACCTAATTCCTAATCGGATCCCATCACTACAGTGGTTGGGTAGTTGGCTAACCCATGGGACTAGATGGGGTTAGCTGGACTGATGGATCCCTAAAATGAGATTAAACTTCTGTTGGTACGATAGTTGAAGTAAATCCCGGATTAAAAAAAATGGTCTATGGAAAAGAATCAACAGCTGTGCCTCTCAAGGAGGAAAAAAGCGTTGGTCTCTATGATCCAAGTGAGATCTTTTCCTTGTTCTGACTAAGGGACTTACGGGTTCATCAGATCAGTTCAGTTAGTTAAGACTTTTGAATATGTTAGAGTAAAAATATCATGAAGGAATCGCCTGTGCTTTCTGGGCGAGGGAAGTTTTTTTTCGAGTTTGGTTTTGGAAGAACCGAGGAATTAGTCTCTTGTTCCAATATCCGTGGGGCGAGGCCCCAAGTGAGGGACCCTACCCTTCGTAAGAAGTACTACTTCCGCTGCTAGCACCCCAAAATTCGTTGCGCAGAGAGGGCAGGGATCTTTCAATTAATTAAGATCTCACAGTAATGTATTGTTTTTATCTACTTTTATTTTTTTTAATCTCAAGCTATTGTGATTTTTTATCTCAAACTATTATAATGTTTTTTATCTAAAATTATTTAAAAGCTTTAGCTATTTAGAAATATTATTTTGGAGTAAGCTATTTAGTTATAAAGTGTAAAAGAAGCTTTTTGTTTTAAAATATTATGACCTAGGTGTTGATGATGAAATTTATGAATTTTACTTTATAAGTATTCTTAAAAATGCTCCAAATCTATAAGTATTTATGAATTTATCAGTACTCTTAAAAATGCTCCAAATCTATTTCTCTCTCTCTCTCTCTCTCTCTCTCTCTCTCTCTCTCTCGTGCATACACATAAAAATGAAATGTGGGTGTCTTTGAGTATCCACATAATAGTGCAATATTCTCTACTACATAGAGTAAAAATTACTTTGAATCTCTCTCTCAAAGTTAATGTGTGTCTTTAGCTATCTACATAATCGTACAATATTCTCTATGATATATAGAAATCATTTGAATAACAACACTTAGTAAAATAAAAAACCTAACTTTCAATGTATTTCTCTTTTAAAAAACTAATCTTGAACTTTTTTTAAAAATGTAACCACCATTATTATATAATGATTTTTTACATATTAATTTGCTATATAGTAATATTTTATTAGATAAATTATATATAGTAATATTTAACTAGATAAATCACTATATAGTAATTTTTTATTATTGATTACTATATAGCAATATTTTTCTATATAGATTAATATATAGGAAAGTTTCCTAGATCGATTACATATAGTGAATGCTTTCATGACTTTTGCTATATAGCAACTTTTTATTGCATAGTTTACTATATAGGGATTTTTTGCTTGTTTATTTGCTATATAGCAAGTGCTTTCCTAGAATGAAGAACTAGGAAGTGTTATGGAACGGAACTTTTCCTAGATCCGGACTTTTACTAGATATGTTCATTTTTTGTAGTAAACTATCGAGCAAAATGTTTTTCTTTGCTATATAGGATTGTGTTAAGAGTCCCTTGTGGATCTGAAGGAACATGACTACATAAGCTTTTGGCTGAGGTCTCCTCTACATCTTCGATGAGCCAAGTAGAGAAAGAAGCACATGTTCAACAGGTAGACCTTAACCTCGAGGAGATAGACCTCCGGTTGCCAAGGAGAGTCACTAGAAGTCACAGACAGATTCGTGCATGTATTACTATGGTATGTTGGCATGATTGTGCTGTATTCTATTTTTCACAAATCCTACTTCTATTTTCTCACAAATCCTAATTCTATTTTCTATTCATTGTTTCTTGTAGGTATTATGTCTCGCTTCTAATTTGTATGTCTTTTTTTTTATAACACCTATGTCATGTTTGTTTTTTCAGCCCACATTGGAGTTTGCTTCTTTATGACATTGAACAAAATACATATTACTTAGTATACTCTATGTCCGGATATCATGGTCACGTTGTTAGAGTATAAGCCCCTATTGACATTTTCCTCTTCCACAATCATTTAAATAGATTTATTGTAGTAGGATAAACTAATGGTTGTTTTGTAGACCTTCAAGATGTCCTTGAAAGTTTGCATCAGTTGTGGAACATCTGTTTATTGGACTATAATCTTATTGGACCCTAATCTTATTCAGACCATGAGATATCAAAGGATAAAGGTGCTAGTCCAGCCACACGATAATAGTTGTGGATGAAGGAAATGCCTTAATGCATTTATTTTGCTAGAAAAGATTTTTAACATTCTTGATGTAAGTGATGTTTAATCAACATCTCCATCACCTAACGCAGAGCTCTATGAGGTTTCTAACAAAACATTTTCTTTGTGTATAGGAACTTAATCTGCACAAATATACTCAATTGCATGTTAAACAATTTAGGATAAAAGCTATACAAAGAATTATTTTGGCAGTGCATGGTCGTGCAGAAGAAGAGATAATACGGGCAAGAGATTTTGCAAGGGAAGCCGAATAGCATAGGCATCACCAAGAAGAACAATACCAAAGGGAAGTGCAATCCACCAAGCTTCTCTAGATGAATTTGAGAGGTGCACAACTAATGTGGATGAATGGCTAAATCCATGACAAAGGTTGAGCTAGAGCAGGAGGCCAACAGGCAAGCAGAGGAAAGAATGTGGGAAGAAATGTTAAGAGTAGAAGAGACAATTCGTCCAAGTCCAACCTAATCATCATAGACACATTCACGTCCTTGTTCACATTCATCACAGACACCTTGCCGTTGTTGCCCCTGAAATTAGCCCATGTATATATGCACAGAGCGACAAACATGTATATTTTCTGGAATATATGAGTAATGTTGTCTCTTCTATAATTCTATATTTGTGTTGTTTCCTTCTTGTATCCATGTCTATGTTGAGACTTGAAAGAGGAATGTAGAGGGATACTAGCCAAATGAAACTTGAAATATATTAATCCTAGGAGATCATCGGTGTAAAAAAGAGAAGTGTTCTGTTACAAATGGCTACAAGCATAACTCGCGTCCCTTAGGTTTTGAGGCTCGACCAAATAAATCTTTGGCCTCTTTTAGCCCATTAGTAACTTCGTTCTCATTCTCACATGATGCTTGCTCATCTATGACTCTGAATTCTTTGTTCTCACCCTCTACAAGCCCAAATGTTGCAGTTAGAGGCATTAGGCATTAGTAGGAGTTCTAATGAAGGCAAAATGCCATTTTTCTAGGGCTTACATGGAAATGCTTCAAATTTTTTTTGGAAAGCATGATTACAAGAATTTCTTAAAAATAGGTAAAATGGTCCTTCATGGAAGATATGAGAAATCGGTTAACAAGAATCCGTGTCATAATAAACATGGTTGACTAGTGGTATGTTGGAGTAATATTAGGGTGGGTACTTCTTGTCGCAAAGATGAAAATTTGAGGTTGGTTCCTATCTAAGTTGCATTAATTCGGTAGAATTATTATTATAGGTCTTTAATTTGGGTTTTATTGAGATTGTAGATCAATTAGGAATTTTTACTAGTTGTTTCAAATGAAAGAATATTTTGATCGAACTAAATGTTTTAATCAAAAGATATCTTTGGTTAAAAAAATATTTCGATCGAATTTTTTTTAATTGAAAGATTGTTTAGACCAAAACACTTAGGCTTTTTATATATAGGACCATATTTCGATCAAAAGAAGCTATAGGGCCTGCCTTTAGTCTCTACCAGCTTTTACCTTCACTGTTTAGATTTTGCCTCATTATCCTAATTTTTATTTTACATCTTCCGCTTTAGGTATAATTCGTTATCCTTATTTTTCACCTAGTGTTTTAGTTTGTGAAAACATTCTAATTCATTAGTGTAAATATTTTAATAAAATAATAATTATTTATTTTATCAAGTGTTTGAGTTTATGAAAACATGCTATTTCACTTGTAAATTTGAGCCTCACTTACAAGGGCAAAGTAAAGATCGCTCAACTTGAGATTGTGCCTTGTATTGGAAGACATCCCCAAGGTTGGACATAAGTGGAGGTACAGCTCAAGCCTCACCGCTACACTTAAGTTTTAGCCTCACCGCTACACTAAGATATGGAGTAAGTGTAATTGCTTAATAGTAAGTGTGCATCATCATTTGTATTAGGCTCAAACTTAATTTTGAGCCTCACTGCTACACTAGGATATGGAGTAATTTCTTAATAGCAAGTGTGCATCATCATTTGTACGAGACGTTGGCATGAAATCAAGGATAATTAGAATAGAAATATTCACTAATAGAAAAATGTTAAAAGTGAATCCAAAAAAGCCAATGTATTAATCAAAAGACTAATAATTATTTCAACGAATCCACACTTTGAACAAGACCTATGTTAATATTAGTTGTTGATAAGCTCCTTTCAATGATATGTACATTCATAAGTACTATCAATGCACTTTTCTACCTTTGTTTGGTTGAGAGCTTGATGGGCTATGAGCATGGAAAGCCTTGTTGACATCTGTATCCCCAATCTTCTCAACGGCCATAACAACCCCAACATTTGAAGCTTTCATGGCTTTTGTAGTATCCAATATATCATCACCATTCCCACCTTCATCATCATTTTCATGCCTTCCGATATCTTAAAAATTGTCTTCGGCATCCTCATTGAATAGAGCATCATTCCCTTGGTCCTCTTCATTCCTTTGCTCTGTATCTTCAAAGTCTATAGCACCCCCAACTTCTTTATCATCATCTGTGTCATTTTCGTTGTCAATATCATCACCTTCATCTTCCTCCTCTGTACTTGGCGGGTCGTCAATGTGAAGATTTTGAAGGTTCTCTTTTTCTGCATCATCTAGTGTTTTCTTTTTTGTGCCACCATTTGCACCACACCACTCTTGCAAGGACGGATGACCGTCTAAAAGAGCAGAGCACTTTGATTCTAATGCCATCGCTTCCAAATCATCTTTGCATAGAGCAATACATCGTCTCTTCTTTAGCAAGCTCTCCTCTACCACCACAATATATCTCTACAACATAGCTGTGTTCAGGACAAAACCCTGTGAGGTGAGACTGTCAATAAAGCCTTTGTCGATGAATTCTCTATTTTGGCACTAGAGCCTGAGATGAATACATTTTTTGTGAGAACCTTATCAATGGCCTCAAACTTTTCAACCTTGCTGATGAAAAGAGTAATAGTTGCAATCTCAACTGTTCCAAATGTCCAGGCATCATCTTTTTGTGTGTGGATCACGCCAAATTCATAGTGCACCTTTGTTGATTGGCTAGAAATCCCTTCGATAAGCATTCCAATGGTGATGAAATCAACAAAACACACAAGAATATATTCATAGTGTGAGTTTAGTGTGTTCAAAGCAAGTGCCAACTTGGAGAAAAATTCTGACAAGAGCTGCTCCTTTTTGTACCATATAGGTCCATGATTGCGAGTTGAAATGGTACACGCTCTTCACTATACAGAAGGCTATAATCTTTGTCATATCAAAACGCACCCCCCTAATTGTCCAAGGAATAGACTCTTGTTGAGATATAATACCCATAGATGCTCTATATAGGTGATTGAGTAACTACACTTTTTGGAAGTGAAATATTTTTTTTTGAACAATTGAGAGAGTCCCTAACAAAGGACTGGCTGTAGCTCCTCAATTGATTATACTCATACTCCCCTAGCTTATATGTCTCACACACCTATTCCCAAGTCATCTTCTCCCTTGTCAGATCAAAATAGAAGGCGGTTATTGTATCTTTGAGCACTCGATCTATTTTTAGCTTCCAAGCCATCTCCTCCATATCCATTCCTTGATGGGTTTGCTTTCCCTTCTTAAGAAATATTCTCTTGTCAAGAAGTGCTGTTTAAATGTCCAAAACTTCACTCTTTTGAAGGCCTAAAATGCACCTAAAGAACGTTGGGCCTAGCATGACTGTTCCTGGTGCCTGCTGAATTTGCCCACTCTTCAAAGTTGGAAGTTTGGGATTTTGATCAAGACCTTTAGTTTGAGTTTCGCCCTTTGTATTTAGTAGCAACAAGCATTTTGCATATAGCCTCATGATCTTAACCCAATTTTGCCATACATCATCATCACATAGAAGCAAGTGTAAATCATTTTTGACAAAATTCTTATGTAGTGTGTGCTCCGTGGTTTCCACAAAGGCCTGCAAAGTTGCTAAGTAAGAAGTTAGCCCCCTTACTATAGATATCACAAAATATTAGGAGGAATCATGCATCTATGGGTTTTCAATCATTTGGAGCTTATGCTCAAACTTGAGTTTGAGCCTCACTTACTAGTGCTAAACTAGTATATAATGGTAGTGCTCGATCTTAGGTTTGAGCGTCACCTCCGTATGCAAATCTAGCACTTGCAAGTGAGGCTCCAACTTAAGTTCGAGCCACAATTAGATATGCAAGTGCTACACCATCACAAAGAGGTGAGGCTTGAAGTTCAATTTCAAACCAAACTATTAAGTTTATGCAGTTTGAGAAGAAGCCTCACATGCATCTCTCTTATGCTACTGCTACACTTGAAACTATAGATCCGTAAAAGATATTATGAAAAGTAAAGAAGAAGTAATGTATGTCTATGATTTACAAAGATATAGCAAAGAATCAAAAGAGTACCTTCCAAGACTCGTCCATCTTGGGTTGATTGACACCACCAGGCAAAGGTTTACTATAGGACGACTCTTTACATGCCATTGTGCTCGAGCTTGTAGAAGTTGATCGAGGAATGGCTCCTTTTGCATTGACTTTGCAACAGATAAAATTGCATCTTGAAAATGTCACGAGAAATCTTGGGCGGGCAATTTAGAATTATCTTTGATCTCCTGAACCTAAATTGCTGATGTAGTTGAGGGGTCACTTTAGCCATATTTAGAGCCTGCAAGCTTTTTGCAGCACTAATGGAGTGTTGACCAGATATAATCCAATATTCAACTTTATGAATATCTTATTTTACGAGTTTATCAAGGGGTTGTTTCGTAGCACGATTATAGGGTATCAAAATTGCAAGTATCTCCTCTTGCTTTGGGTCCTCAATAAAGTCTTCGGTCAAAATACAAACCCAATCCTTATTTAACCTTTTATACACATAGTTTGAAGAAGCAGGATAACATTCCATCGCATCAATGCTGAAGATCTCATTAAGACCAAAAGGATAATATCCCTTCTTTATTTCTAATGAGATCATTTCTTTGCTGCCCTTGTTTGGAGTCTCAACCTCCTTTAGCTCGTCATTGGATGCATCTATCTCCTTTGAACCACTTGCTGGTTTTGTCCTTTGCCTCTTTGAAGAGATTTATTGAACCTTTGTAGAGTGCTTTGCCTTTCTCTTCTTTGCAAGTGCTTGCTCCTCTTCTTGCACCTGCTTCAAGTGCACTCTTCACTATGGCCCTGCCTTTTTTCTCCACAATTTTCCTAACTTGAGTGGTTGTTGTCCCTTTTCAAGTATAGACTTTTTTCGTGAATCCAAAGCCTTCTTTGCATGCCTCACCGCTTTCACCAGGTCCTCCACATTATCCACCCCTGAGTCTTCTTGATTGGAAAAGTCAATGATCTTCAATCCTAGCTTTACAATAGAATTGTCTTTTCCTATTTTACTGCCAGTCATGTCTGCTGGGTGAAAATTGTCCAATGATAAGCAAAACTTATTTGCTTTTGTAGTTTCTCCTTCTGGCAATACATTGCATGTGAAGCATTGGTTTGCACTTGCATCCACATCATCCTTAGCACCTACCACAATTCCCATATCTCCATATGATGTATCACCTTGAGACAAACAAATGAAGGACTCCTTTGAAGTTTGCACTAGCATCGTAGCTATCCACAAACCATTTTACTCCTTTGTTACTCAATTCGAAGATTTTATCCACCTTAATTCTAGGAGTGACACTTTTAGCTTGAGTTATTGTTTCGAGAGCATCCAGAGTAAAGATTGGTGCACCATGTGGTTGCGAGGTAGATAAAAAAAGTTTCAAAACCTTAGAAAAAAATGGATTTAAATGCTATATATCAAATCAAAACCTATCAAACTTAAGAAACTTAATGCATGCTACAATTATTGATGCTTCACTTAGTTTTCTTGAATAGCGGGGGCCTCACTTGCATTTACTTAATTCATACAGAAGCTTGACTTAAGCTAGATCCTAGATCCAAGTTGTGCACTCATATGCTAGGGGTACGCTAGCATAGAGAGGCAAGGCTCAAACTCAAGTTTGATCCTTAAAGCAAAGTTCCATGTTTGGGAGGCTTGAACTTAAGCTGGAGTCTAGATCCAAGTTGTGCACTCATATGCTAGGGGTACACTAGTATATTAGAGCCTTAAGGCCAAGTTCCATATAGGGGAAACCCGAACTTAAGCTAGAGCCTAGATCCAAGTTGTGCACTCATATGACAGGAGTACACTAGTATATGACAGGAGTACACTAGTATATTGGAGCCTTAAGGCCAAGTTCCATATAGGGGAAACCCGAACTTAATCTAGAGCCTAGATCCAAGTTGTGCACTCATATGACAGGGGTACACCAGCATATAGAGACAAGGCTCAAGCTCAAGTTGGAGCCTTAAGGCTAAGTTTTATGTAGGAGAGGCTCGAACTTGAGCTGGAGCCTAGATCCAAGTTGTGCACTCATATGCTAGGGATACGCTAGCATAGATAGGCAAGGCTCAAACTCAAGTTGGAGCCTTAAGGCCAAGTTCCATGTATAGTTAAGCATGGAGAATGAGCCTTAACACATAAGTTCCATGTACGGGAGGTTCGATCTTAAGGTGGGGTCTATATCCAAGTTGTGCACTCAGATGCTAGGGGTGCACTAGCATGGAGAGCAAAGGCTCAAACTCAAGTTCAAGCCTTGAGGCCGGAGTACACTAGCATGGAGAACAAAGGCTCAATCTGAAGTTTGAGCCTTAAGGCCGGCGGTGTACACTAGCATCGAGAGCAAAGGCTCCAACTCAAGTTCGAACCTTAAGGCCGGTGTACACTAGCATGGAGAACAAAGGCTCAATCTGAAGGTCGAGCCATAACACCGGGGTGTACTAGCATGGAGAGCAAAGGCTCAAACTCAAGTTTGAGCCTTAAGGCCGGGGTACACTAGCATGGAGAACGAAGGCTCAATCTGAAGATTGAGCCTTAAGACCGGGGTGCACTAGCATGGAGAGCAAAGGCTCAAACTCAAGTTCGAGCCTTAAGGCCGTGGTACACTAGCATGGAGAACGAAGGCTCGATTTCAAGTTCGAGCCTTAAGGTCGGGGTGCACTAGCATGGAGAGCAAAGGCTCAAACTCAAGTTCGAGCCTTAAGGCCGGGGTACACTAGCATGGAGAATGAAGGCTCAATGTGAAGTTAGAGCCTTAAGGCCGGGGTGCACTAGCATGGAGAGCAAAGGCTCAAACTCAAGTTGTTCGAGCCTTAAGACCGAGGTGCACTAGCATGGAGAGCAAAGGCTCAAACTAAAGTTCGAGCCTTAAGGCCGGGGTACACTAGCATGGAGAACGAAGGCTCAATCTGAAGTTCGAGCCTTAAGGCTGAGGTACACTAGCATGGAGAGCAAAGGCTCAAACTCAAGTTTGTTGAGCCTTAAGACTGGGGTATACTAGCATGGAGAGGAAAGGCTTAGTCTGAAGTTCTAAGCCTGAAGGCCGGGGTGCACTAGCATGGAGAGCAAAGGCTCAAACTCAAGTTCGAGCCTTAAGGCCGGGGTGCACTAGCATGGACAATAAAGGCTCAATCTGAAGTTCGAGCATTAAGGCCGGGCTCAATCTCAAGCTCGAGCCTTAAGAGACCGGGGTGCACTAGCATGGAGAGCAAAGGCTCAAACTCAAGTTTGAGCCTTAAGGCCAAGGTGCACTAGCATGGAGAATGAAGGCTCAATCTAAAGTTCAAGCGTTAAGGCCGGGGTGCACTAGCATGGAGAGCAAAGGCTCAAACTCAAGTTCGAGCCTTAAGACCAGGGTGCACTAGCATGGAGAGCAAAGGAGCAAAGGCTCAAACTCAAGTTCGAGCCTTAAGGCCGGGGTGCACTAGCATGGAGAGCAAAGGCTCAAACTCAAGTTCGAGCCTTAAGGCCAGGGTACACTAACATGGAGAACAAAGACTAAATCTAGGTTGAGTGTTAACACATAAGTTGTATGTAGGGGAGGCTCGAACTTAAGGTGGAGTCTATATCCAAGTTGTGCACTTAGATATGTGACACATATACCATGTTTATATAGGGAACCCTTGTCATTTAGATTATATAATGTGCACAAAGATCAATTTTACAGGTTCTCTACATATGTGAAGATAGAAAAGAGAGCAGCAAGAAGTGCAAACAATCTACGATGAGCAACGATTGACAAATGGCACACTTAGCATGCAATCAAGTAAGCATTTATATTGATTACTGTAATCAATTAAAGAAGGACTTACTTGTTGCGTAAAGTATTCAATTAGATGAGGGAACACACAAAACGCAGATGGGCGCATGAAAGTCTTCGATGTCACACAGACGTAATGGATGCTTGAAGTCTCCGATGGCATGTGGGCATGACGGTTTTGCAGGAAACAGAGGTCGAAACCAACGCAAATGTGTCGATTATGAGAGGAAAAGAAACTGTTTGAAACGTAGGAGGAGGAAGCAAGGTTGGGCGAGTACTTCAAAGACAGGAAACAGAGATGATTATTGCATACGATGGTGATTACGATGACAAGCACTGTACGTGCTCACCACACAGAATCGCGTGCACGATGGTGATTACGATGACGAGCATTATATGCTCACCACACAGAAACCACTTTGGGTGCAAAATTGCGTTTAGGGTTGGCAGGTCATTTGGTTTGGTTCAAACGCGAGATCGGACACTTTGTTTCCTTTGTTTACATGGATGGGACGTGTCGGGAAATTTGAATTTCAAAGTTGGGGGGGAAGTTTGAATTTGAATTTCAAAGTTGGAGGGGGGGATTTGAATTTTGAATTTCAAATGAGAGGGGGGGGCCGGGCGAGCTCTGCTTCGAGAAGGAGCGGGCGAGACGGGGCGCGAGGGCGCCGCACTCTGCTTCGCGGGAGGGCAGCCGCAATGCCAAGAGAGACGGGGCAGGCGGGGGCGCCGTGCAACCCGCGAAAGAAGGAGGGAGCGCCGAGGGGCGCAGTCGGGAGGGCAGCCGCCGCCGCCGCCGCCGCCGCAGCCAAGAGAGACGCCGCACAACAACGGGGCGGGCCGCAGAGCAGGGCGCGATCGGGAGGGCAGCTCTGCAGAGAGAGACGGGGCAGGCCGGAGCAACAGAGATAAGTCGAGCTCTGCTCTTCGGGAGCGCGAGGAGGACGCGGTAGAAGGGTTTCGATGAGACAAGTCGAGCTCTGCTTCGGGAGCGCGAGGAGGACGCGACAGAAAGAAGGTTTGAGTTTCGATTTCTTCTCACAATCCCAATCCCAATCCCAATCCTAGGCCCAGGTCCCAAGCTAACTTTAAAACAATCCTTTAATGAAATCATTATGTCACTGATGACAATCCTCAAAGTCTCTGGTTGAATCCTTATTTCTAGTCATTCATTCATCGGTATACTTATGGCATAATTGGCAACCAGAACGCTCACCACCTGTTCACTCAGGGGCCTTTTCCATAGTTCCTAGCTCATAGTAACCGGCAATATATATAACAGAATGGAATCTCCGTGGAAGATTAGCAAGATCAACCCACAGATCCATATAAAAGAGCCATGGACTCATCCGTTGAGGACCAGCAAGGTCCATGCCCGGTTTTAGAAAATAACTCTTATTCCTTGTTCCAATATCTTCCACGACGCACGTGTGGGTATCTTCGGCGACCCAGAGCCCGAGCACCGTATGGTCAGCACCCTCTAGGATCCTTCGCAGGTGACCTAGCGCTTCACTCATAGGCCGCTTCCTTGGTCCCTCATTCACCGTACCGGAAGCTCACCATTTAAATCGAACCGAGGCTCGGCCGACCTTGCTATGCGAGACGTCCTCCATTGACTCTCCGCCAGTAGTTGCAACTTTATCAGTTAGGTCTCCATGACCTTAATCCATAAGACGGTCAAAATGCTTCCCCAGCATTCTTGACATAAAACAGTCATTTACAAACAGTCACAAAATACAGTTTCTATATCGAACTCCGTCTTTCCATATTATACCTCCTCAAACCACATTACTTATTCCACATTCCATTCATATGTATTCATTCTCATCCCTTTAGTCATATCGACGACACATTATTTCCCATACCCATTCACATTCATTATTCTCTATACTCATCCATGTATACATCCATTTTCACATCCTCATTCATACATCCACATCTACATGCATACATCCATACATACACATCCACATTCACATCCATACATCCACATCCACATCTACATTCACATCCATACATCCACATCCACATTCATACATCCACATCTATATGCATACATCCATACATTCACATCCACATTCACATCCATACATCCACATCCACATCCACATTCATATTCATATATCCACATCCACATCTACATGCATACATCCATACATACACATCCACATTCACATCCATACATCCACATCCACATCCACATTCACATCCATACATCCACATCCACATTCATACATCCACATCCACATGCATACATCCATACATACACATCCACATTCACATCCATACATCCACATCCACATCCACATCCACATTCACATCCATACATCCACATACATCCACATCTACATGTATACATCCATACATACTCATCCATTTTCATACATCCACATCTACATGCACATTCATACATCCTCTTTCCTATATCCACATCTACATGCACATTCACATCCATACATCCACGTCCACATTCATACATCCACATCTACATGTATACATCCATACATACACATCCACATTCGCATCCATACATCCACATCCACATTCATACATCCACATGTACATGCATACATCCATACATACACATCCACATTCACATCCATACATCACATCCACATTCATACATCCACATTCATACATCCACATCTACATGCATACATCCATACATACACATCCACATTCACAGCCATACATCCACATCCACATCCACATTCACATCCATACATCCACATCCACATCTACATGCATACATCCATACATACACATCCACATTCACATCCATACATCCACATCCACATCCACATTCACATCCATACATCCACATTCACATCCACATCTACATGCATACATCCATACATACACATCCATATTTACATCCATGCATCCACATCCACATCCTCATTCACATCCATACATCCACATTCATGCATCCACATCTACATGCATACATCCATACATACCCATCCACATTCACATCCATAATCTCACCCTATCACAACCCATATACATCTTATCCCATCACATACACTTCTTACCTCATCCCATACACATCCTATCACTTCTTAACTCATCTTATCACATCCTAACTCATCTCATATGCATCTTATCACATCTTATCACTTCCCATATCTTTTATGCATACCTCTATGCATGAAATTCAATTATGCTAAAAGTAACACTTTTACCTACAGGAAGAAAACGACTTTGATACCTCTCCATCAGAATATGATGAAAGAAATTCTGATGATAGCACTCACAAGATTGAGGCAACCTATTTCTCACTAATTCTCCTATTAACGAAATGGCAAGACAGTAGTCTATGGTGGGAGATAGCACCCACAAGATTGAGGCAACCTATTTCTCACTGATTCTCCTATTAACGGAATGACAGACCAGTTAGGCAATGCAGTGGGAGATGTGCAGTTACTCGTGAGAGTTTTCAGGTATGAACACCAACTCTCAAATGGTCACAGAAACACACAGAACACCACTCTATTAAGTAAACCTTCACTCTGGCTCTCTCAGTTCTCACTCTGTATCTCTCAACTAACTATCTCACTCAATCTCTTATACATAAACAACACGTTCAGTAAAATAGAGACATTGCATACTTAATCCACATAGTGCAAAGAGTAACACATAAGAATAATGAAATGGTAAGATTTCCCTTAGTTACATTCCAAAAGCATTGTAGATTAATACAAAGAAATTGCCCAACACAGACTACCATTCCTTGAATGCTATCACTATAACAAGCTTCATGACATAGATTGTCAACTTCAGTTGTTGAGAGCATACAATGACTACACCCTTTATACATTCCTTCTATGAGTGGCTATCTCTCTTTCTGTTTAACATTGTATCTCCCTTGTGTGCATCTATACTGACCAGTTTCCCTTTTACAATGAGTCTTCTTGTTCGTAAAAACTCTCTGGTGGTTATAGTTTTCCACCTGCACACATACGATACTGAGGTGGTGCTCACGACGTGTGGAGTAGGTTGCATGCACCTTCTGCCACCACTCAGCTCTACTGGGCGCAACACTTGGCATGCCCGATGCTTGAGCTTCTGCTCGTGAACCAGTTTCCCTCTAACAAATTTCTCTTTGAATCTTATGAACATTTTTGGGGGATTATGGTCTGGGATGTATACATCATCCGAGTAGGTGGCATGCTTCTACATCCTCTTTAATTTCTCTTTGAATCTTATGAACATTTTTGGGAGATTATGGTCTGGGATGTATACATCATCCGAGTAGGTGGCATGCTTCTACATCCTCTTTAATTTTTTTCTACCTATTCTTGTGAGCAACCCAGACCCTTGTTGTTTGTCTGTGGTGTCTTCTGATAAAAAACTTTTATCATTGGTCTGAGTGGGGTCTGCCCCTAGAATTTTCTTTTCTACCATTCGTATAGGCCTCCACTTGACTTGTTGTACTTCTTCATATTCTATTGGATCATCTCCACTTGACATGTACAGCTTCTTCATATTCTACTAGATTATCTGAATGAGCTTTGTACCTTTTTTGCTTTCGGGTCTACTTCCAAACATTGACACTTGTAGGTGGTTGCATTTGAGGCAGAAGCATCCTCCTTCCCTCCGACATTTGTGAGAACAAGAATTGTGAGCATGGGGGTTCTGGAGGAAGAGGTTTCCTGGTAAGCATGGATCTTATTTTGTCTAAAAATATGGTGGTAGCTCTTTGTTAGCTCTCAGCAGCAGCAGCAGCTCAGAGAACATCACATGTGAAGCTTCAAAGAATGAATTGTCCACACTGGCCCACAGAGCTGCTAAGCTATTGACCAGTTGGTATTTCAAGTGCTCATTCTCTTTGTGCAGGGCTTGGTTGGTGTTATGCAACTTCGAGACGTCAACCAATAGCTCTCCGCACTCCTTTCTGGGTATTCCGAGTGACAACATTTTTGTGCTTTTTGTGGCTAGCTCTGCATCGGCCTTTACCTTTACAAGTTCTTCTTGGAGTTTGGCCATTTCTTCCTTTGATTCCCTTAGATCTAACTTCCATTGCATCCTTGTCGTCTGCATTTGCTCAACCCTTTTTGCCACTTTCTTTGCCTCCTCTATTTGCATCTCGAGGATAGCTTTATAGTTTTCCCAATCTCCAGGCCCTTCTTTTCTGAGCTAATTCTCATTCTCCATGTAGTGCTGTGCACATTTCCAACTCTAGTGCGTTCAAGCTCATTGATGGTGTCTATTTCAAATTTAGTACTTCTTTCAAGCTTTTTATTGTACTCCTTTGCCTACTCTTTGGCCTTGTGTCTATCTTGGAGAGCTTCTCTCAATATATATGCATATTCTTTAGAGGGTGTGGTGTCCTGCAACGCCTTATTTATTTTAGCTAATTGTTTCGTCTCCTTTTCCTAGTGTTCTGTTTTCTAAGTAGTAGCTTTCAGTATTCTATTTTCTAAGTAGTAGCCTTTAGTGCTTGTGCCAGATTATGGTCTTGATTTTCCACTTTCTTTCCCTTTTGTTATGGCTCACCCTAACCCCCCTTGAAACACATCCAACAAGAGATTACTTGGTAAAATGCAACTATCGTGAGGATCTTTCCAATGGCCAAGCTCATAACCCTTGAAGTCTCCAAGCTTTACAACTCCTTGAAGCAATTCCACCGTGCCTCCCATGAACATTGTCACACCGCCGCGTTGCACTACGGTTACTCGTCCCTCCTCTCACCTCACTTCACTCACACACACTCACTAGTATGCATTAGGGAAATCGAACCCAGAAAAACTTCCCTCGCCCAGAAAGCACGGGTGATTCCTCCATGAGAAATTTATTCTAACATGGTCAAGAGCCTTAAATTACCCTTTTTCGTTCCGACCGAACCCACAGGTTACATGGCCGGATCAAGGGAGGGGCTTGCACTTGGATCATAGAGACCAATGCTTGTTTCCCCGTCAAGAGGAGGCACAGCCGTTGATTCTTTTCCATAGAACAAGGATTATCCGTGATTTACTTCAACTAGCGTAACTGAACAGAATTGAATTTTATTACAGGAATCCATCAGTCCAGCCTAACCCCATCTAATCCCATGGGTTAGCAAACTGCCCAACCACTGTATTGATAGGATCCATTTAGAAATTTGGTTATGTTTTGTTTCGGGTACTAGGGAAAAGAGTTCCCAGGCCCCCTAGCCAGATCTCATGCAAAATACAATTCAGACATACCACTTACGTACCCAATATGAAATTTCCTTTCACAGATTCAACTATCTTTAAAGCAGAATTGAGATGAAACCATAGTATTTAGATCATAATCCTCCAAAATATCTAGTTTGAAGTCTAATTTTCAATCATTCCTTCCTCGGTATACATCATTGGCAACCAGAACGCTCACCACCTGCTCACTCAGGGGCCTTTTCAATAGTTCCTAGCTCATAGTACTCGGGAATATAATCACATAAAATCTAGATGGACTCTCTGTTGAAGATCAGCTAGATCAATCAACAAGATCCATGTAAAAGGATCATGAACTCATCCGTTGAAGACTAGCAAGGCCAATCAACCAGATCCATGCCCGTGTTCAGAAAAACAACTCCAACTCATTTTCTTCCCTGACGCACGTGTGGGTATCTTCGGCGACCTAGAGCCTTAACACCGTATGGTTAGCACTTCACTCATAGGCTGCTTCCTTGGTCCCTCATCCACCATACCGGAAGCTCACCATTTTAATCCAATCGAGGTTGGTTAAGACCTCGACCGACTGTCTGTCAGCTGTTGCAACCTTTTCACTTAGGTCCGACCTTATTCGACAAGATAGTCACGACCTTATTCGACAAGATAGTCAAAATGCTCCCTAAGCATTCTTGACATAAAATAATATTTTAAAAACAGGTTTCATATACAAATACAGTTTCGAACAAACCCCACATTATTCCACATCATTTCTCATCATTCCACATTATTCTACATCAATTCACATCGCATCATTCCAAATCCATTCATATCCATTCCCTTCGTCCTACATCCATTCACATCATTTCCATATCCAATCACATCCATTCACATCATTCTACATCCATTCACATCCAGTCACATCATCTTATATCTAATCACATCCATTCACATCCATTCACATCCATTCTCATCCATTCACATCACATCACATCCATTCAGATCCATTCACATCACATCACATCCATTCAAATCCATCCACATCACATCACATCCATTTACATCCATTCAGATCCATCCACATTCACATCACATCCATTTACATCCATTCAGATCCATTCACATCACATCACATCCAATCACATCCAATCACATCCATTCACATTACATCCAATCACATCACATCACATCCATTTACATCCATTCAGATCCATTCACATCACATTACATCCAATCACATCACATCACATCAAATTCATTCAGATCCATTCACATCACATTACATCCATTCTCATCCATTCACATCACATCACATTCATTCAGATCCATTAACATTCACATCCATTCTCATCCATTCACATCACATTCATTCAGATCCATTCACATCTCATCACATCCATTCAAATCCATCCACATCACATCAAATCACATCCATTCAGATCCATTGACATCACATCATATCACATCCATTCAGATCCATTGACATCACATCACATCCATTTACATCCATTCAGATCCATCTACATCACATCACATCCATTTACGTCTGGGTTAAAAGTACAGTTACTCTACTTTCGATACTAGTAGAACTTTTCTAAGTTTCTACTAATTACTTGGCATAGTTAAAGGTAACTTTTTTCTTGATTCCATTAATCTAAAGTATCAGAGTGTTGCTAAAGGCTTAAAAAAGGAAAAATCAATTTTATCATAACTTTATAATAAAAACTCACAAAGAGTATTTACGTATTATGTTTTCATTCCTTAAGCTTCATTAATGAAGACTTTTAATCGATGAATTGGATTTTACAGATGGACGTCCCATGTTTAAATCTAAAATTTTGTGCACTTTTTGGATCCTTGATCCTCTCAAGGATTCCAGATTCCTTTTCTAGGGAATCTAGGAATAAATTAGTCATATGATCATTCAGCTAAGCGTGTTTCTGGTCTTTTTTTGGGAAGTCCTTTTCTCGTTCACAAAGCACTCCGAGATTCTATTTTCCAAGAATCTAGACATATTCGAATTTCCAACTTAAGGTTAAATGTATTCGAAATTCCTTTTTCTCATTAAGAATTATCCAAATTTTCTCGATGAATATTTTCACATTCTTTCTTAAATTTCTCAAAAGGAGATATACTCAATATGATTCTTTTAGAATAAAAGATTCAAGGGATTTACAAAATCAATTATACCCATATTTATTCTTTCAGTATAAACACTAATCCATTTATCTAAATGGATCATTTTCATAATTCTCATAAATGGAATGATTCTAGAAATTTTATGCATACCCTTCTTTATTTTTTTTACAATTGAATAATGCTAAAAACTCCTATTTTTGCATAAAATTTATTGCACATAAATTCATTCCCATAATTTCTAAGAAAATGATAATATTCAGAATTACACTTTTGATAAATAAATACAAATACTCATATCTTGAAATATGCCAAAAATTCCTCTTTGTGCATGTAGATTTTTATGCATGTAAAAATAAATATAACCAAAATTCCTTTTCTCTATTTAAATAATTAAGCATAAATTCTATAAAAATATTTTCCATAATTATGATAAAAATCATTCTTTTAGCATAAAAATATCTATGCTTAGAATATGAAAGGAATTCCTCTTTTTGCTTAAATTATGCATAAAAATAGGATTTATCTTTTTTTCTGGAAAATTTTGAGAGAGCTTTGCTTGGAAATGTTTAATTTTCTAACTTGAAATAAAAATTTATAATTGAAATGTACACATCCATTCAAATCCATCCACATCACATCACATCCATTTACGTCTGGTTTAAAAGTACAGCTACTCTACTTTCGATACTGATAGAACTTTTCTAAGTTTTCTTGGCATGTGTAAAGCAACTTTTTTCTTGATTACATATGTAAAGCAACTTTTTTCTTGATTACATTAATCTATAGTATCAGAGTGTTGTTGAAGGCTTAAAAAAGAAAAAAATAAATTTTATCAGAACTTTATAATAAAAACTTTGAAAGAGTATTTACGTATTGTGTTTTCATTCCTTAAGCTTCATTAATAAAGACTTTTAATCGATGAATTCGATTTTACAGATGGATATCCCATGTTTAAATCTAAATTTCCATTAAATCTCAAATTTCGTTCACTTTTTGGATCCTTGATCCTGTGAAGGATTCCAGATTCCTTTTTTAGGGAATCTAGGAAAAAATTAGTCATATGCTCATTCAACTAAGTGTGTTTCTGGTCTTTTTCTAGGAAGTCCTTTTCCCATTCAAAAAGTACTCAAAGATACTATTTTCTAAGAATCTAGACGTATACTTTGAATTTCCAAAGGATAAATATATTCAAAATTCCTTTCTCTGATTAAGAATTATCCAAATTTTCTCAATGAATATTTTCACATTCTTTCTTAAAATTTCTCAAAATAAGATATACTCAATATGATTCTTTTAGAATAAAAGATTCATGGGATTTACAAAATCAATTATACCCATATTTCTTCTTTCAGTATAAACACTAATCCATTTATCTAAATGAATCATTTCCATAATTCTGATAAATGGAATGATTCTAGAAAATTTATGCATACCCTTCTTTATTTTTCTGACAATTGAATAATGCTCAAAACTCCTCTTTTTGCATTAAATTTATTACACATAAATTCATTCTCATATTTTCTAAGAAAATGATAATACTCAGAATTCCACTTTTGATAAATAAATACAAATACTCATATTTTGAAATATGCCAAAAATTCCTCTTTGTGCATCTAGATTTTTATGTATGTTAAAATAAATATAACCAAAATTCCTCTTTTCTCTCTTTAAATAAATATGCATAAATTCTATAAAAGTATTTTCCATAATTATGACAAAAATTTTTCTTTTAGCATAAAATATCTATGCTTAGAATATGATAGGAATTCCTCATTTTGCTATTTTTAAATTAAGATTTATCTTTTTTTGTGGAAATTTTTACCAGAGCTTCGCTGCAATTACTGGAAATGTTCAATTTTCTAACTTGACATGAAAATTTATAATTGAAATGTAATAGGAAATCCTCTTTTAGACTAAATTTTAATTATGCATACATAATATAATTTTAATCATAATTATGACTAAATCTCTTGATTAATCTAAAATAACCATTCCTCATTTTTAAAAATGTTAGCATAACCCTATTTCAATTTAAAATGAATTAATATGATTTTTCTAAAGCATAAACAAGTTTAAAAGAATTAATCATCATTTTTACTAGAAAGAAAAACATAAACATAACTAATCCTTTTCTCTAGCTTGTCAAGCCTAGAGAATTGATTAAGATAAAGAGATTATCATTGAGAACTATCCTTCTAACAAGGATCTAATCATAAAGATGATAGTGTCTAAAGCTACAACTTGGACGGGTGCCCGTAATGGTTCGAAGGAGTATTTATGACGATTCCCACTTCAAGAGCATGTGGTAGCAAGTTAGGATGAAGTCCTAAGTGATGTGCTTCATGGATGTATTATGAGAGTAATCATTGTAATAGTATTAGGCCTCTCATGAGCCTAAAGTGCCCGGTCGGCCAAAGTTTAAGTGAGTGTGAACACTTATGGCCATGTATATAAGTGAATATCTCTCATAATACAACATACTCTCCCATTGTGCAATTGAGTATTGCTCTTGCTAATCCTCTTGCTAATATCTCTCCCTTATGCATGCTAGTGAGTGTGTGTGAGTGAAGTGAGGTGTGAAGAGGGACGAGGACCCATAGTGCAATGAGGCGGTGTGACAACGCTCATAGGAGATGCAGTGGAATTGCTTCTCAAGGAGTTGTTGAGCTTAGAGACCTCAAGGGTTACGAGCTCGACCATTGGAAAGATCCTCACGACAGTTGCGGTTCACCAGGTAATCTCTTTTTGGATGTGTTTTAAGGAGGGTTAGGGTGAGCCATAACATTTTTGGCACCGGTGCGTCGAGGAGCCATCCCTTGGATTTTTCCATCGTTTTCCTCTAATCTACGCATAACCCATTGCCCATTATCTTGATTAATGGTTTCCCATGAAAAAGATGTGGATTTGTGTGAGATTTGGTGTAGAATAGCTCTCTTTTTTGTTTTTTAGAAAAATGCTTTTTGCTTAATTTGTTGTTTTATTATTATTTTTATGGTTTTTCATGTTATTAGGGCTTGCACATAGTTAGTATTAGACTTAGTTTGCATCCATTGCATCAAACAATGCAAGAGAATGCAATGTTTAGTGAATGTTAGCTCTCTTTAGTGTTAAACATAGAACTAAGATCATTAATTTTTGTTTAATTGTGTGTTTTTTGTTGAAATTGTTTCGATTAAAGTGTTAGCAAGCATTAGGAGTAGCTTAATCTTTCAAAAAAAATTCTTAAAACCTCCTTAAGTGCCATAAGCAATTTCTCCCTTGCATGCTGCTCCTCCACAATAGTGAAATGCAAGGGTCACACAACACTTGTTGCATAATCTTAGACCTTGTCTTCTTTCCAAAATTCTTTGGGTCTCTTACTAAGCTGCAAACAATCTTGTCGACAAGTTTTGCCTTCTAATAAGTACTCTCATTAGATTCAGGCTCTAGCTGAAGTTTTCTTTTCGTCTTCTCCCTTTGTTCCCTTCTCCTACCTAATTCTCGTGCCCTTATGACCTCCCTTTGAGATGATCTAAATGCTAAGAGTGAGATGCAATGCCAGTCCTCCTCGCCATATGCATGCTACACCTAACCTAATCAGAATTAGGATCAATATGTACCCCTTCCAAACCTTGCTGCAAAGATCAATGTAAGGTGTTGATACCCACTCCAACTTTCAGATCTCTATTGCTTGTGTCCTTGAACCCATGGAGAGAGAAACTCCCTCAACATCTTCTTCCTCTTGTAATACTAGCATGTCTGTGTGCTGCATCTATGTGTGTGTGTGTGTGAGAGAGAGAGAGAGAGAGAAAGAGAGAGAGAGAGAGAGAGAGAGAGAGAAGGGGTCCACGATAGTTGTAGCAAAGAGAGGTGGGGGAGTGTAATGACCCACATCCCCAAAGGTGTATTTAAAATTAAAGCTTTACCTTTCATTTAAAATTCAATTTGCATCTCTATGTGTGTGTGTGTGTGTGTGTGTGATTCTTTTAGGCAATAATTTTTGCACAATAATTAATAAAATGATCAAGATAGGAAAGAAGTACCCATCTTCTAATTGTATAACACCACATCAAGGAAGATGAACGGAGCTCCAAAAATTTGATGCTTTATGGAAGACAATGGTATATCCATTGTCCAAGACAACATATATGGTAACTTTATTATCAAAAAAATATTTTGATTCTTCACATCCAGGATTGGATTAGTTCATGAATAGGTGGAAACGTAATGAGAATGAAGAAGATGATTTGAGGTATGTCTATAATACAAAAAAAATAGTAGAGAATGTATACCAAAAAGCAAACAATTGAAATAATGGAGGAAGAGCAAACACATAGACCTAGTAAAGAGATAGTGAAAGAGAACAACATTAGAAAGTGAAGGTGATGATATTGACAATGATGAGAACATCCACAAGCTACAATATATTCCTGTGTAGCAAGAGAAATACTAGTAATCATACAAATATTGAATAAATGACTTTTTACCAAATCAAATCCATGGGAATTTTCATCATTAATATTAAAAAATATCTATGGTTTTAGTTTTATATTTGTCTTTTTTAGTTGAGAGAGAGATATTTTCAAAAAACGCAGTAGAGGCATTAGGCATTAGTAGGAGTTCTTTAAGATGAAGGCAAAATGCCATTTTTCTAGGTCTTATATGGAAATACTTTTTTTTTTGGAAAGCATGATTATAAGAATTTTAAAAAAATAGGTGAAATGGTCCTTCATGGAAGATATAAGGAATTGGTTGATAAGAATCGATGTCATAATAAACATGGTTGACTAGTGGAATGTTGGAGTAATATTAGGGTGGGTACTTCTTGTCGCAAAATGAAAATTTGAGGTTGGTTCCTATCTAAGTTGCATTAATTCGGTAGAATTATTATTATAGGTCTTTAATTTGGGTTTTATTCAAATTATAGATCAATTAGGAATTTTTACTAGTTGTTTCAAATGAAAGAATATTGTAATCGAAATAAATGTTTCAATCAAAAGATATTTTTGGCTAAAATAATATTTCGATTGATTTTTTTTAATTGATAGATTGTTTAGACTAAAACACTTAGGCTTTTTATATATAGGATCATATTTCGATCAAAAGAAGCTACAGGGCCTGCCTTTAGTCTGTATGGCTTTTGCCTTCAATGTTTAGATTTTGCCTCATTATCCAAATTTTTATTTTACATCTTCAGCTTTAGTTATAATTTGTTATCCTTATTTTTCACCTAGTGTTTTAGTTTGTGAAAACATTCTAATTCATTAGTGTAAATATTTTAACAAAATAGTAATCATTTATTTATCAAGTGTTTTAATTTATGGAAACATGCTATTTCACTTGTAAATTAAATTTATTACAAATTTATAAAATAATTCATATACATTAATTTAAAAAAATTAATAATTCATTTTAACACATGTGGGTCATTTTGTGTGCATATTTCACATCTTTATGATGTGATTTACGTTTAACTTAAATAAAACAATAAATCAAAAAACACATTTTAATCTAATGTGGATCACTTTTTGTACATATTTTGCATTCGTGTGATGCATTTTATGTATTATCTAAAATATAAATTATAGCACATTTTGATGTCTTGCAGATCATTTTGTGTGCATATATTGTTCTTATCCCAATACTAAGCTCAAAACATTTAATAAAATAAATTTTACCTCCTTGTGAGATATTTTGTATATTTATTTTTGTATATTCGAGACCCTCAAATATAAGTTCTTTTGACTTAGACATCATCATCAAAAAATGCTAATGTACACATTAGCTACACATCATAGGAATTAGGACCTTTTCAATAAATCACTTACATGATCAAATGTAATCAATAAAATAAATTATTTTTTCAATATTTTCAATGCTTTTTTGTTTAACTTCAGTTGTGTCTAATTAATAATTTCTATGTCTAGAATGGTTAAATGTAGTCTTGAAAATAATTTAATTTTATCTATACTTTCAACTCTTGTTTGTTTATCTTTCTCAGCTTTATAATTTATATGTCTTCGATTTTTGTTTGTAAACGCTCATCTTTAAATTTTTCATCATTTAAAATATTACAAAATTAAATTTAATATTATCATTTGTTTATTATAAAAATGGCACATTCACGTGATAAGCGAGAAAAGAAAGAATACCTTCACTGAAAGCATTATGCTAACAATGTTGAGGACAAGTGATAATGCTCTCAGTGAAGCCTTCCAAGAAAAGACAACCTTCAGTGTCCAATGTAGGATTCACACAGTTGATCGAGGCCTTTCCCAAGTTTGATGAAAAGCTAGATCTTGTGGAGAGTCGTCTCGTTCTAGAGTGTAATTGTATTATTAGACAATTGAATCAATTGAAAAGATGCCTCAATCTATTCTAGATACCCTTGCTGCTATTGACAAGTCCAAATCGGTTGTGAAAAAAATTTAAATTTACAAACAAAAACTTACAGTAGCAAAAGAGGTTACTGGATAGCTTAGCAGCAATAGATTCAAGATGAGCACAAGCAAGGCTACATCAAGTCATGCTACCAAGTCACATCTCACGCAATAAGCACCACTACTAGGTCTAATGGTGCTCTATCACATGGATCTTACACCTTCAATGAAGATTCTACACGCCAAAGATCTAAAATCCACTCCAAATAAATAAGATTAGGTTTGGGCCTAAGTAGCAATGTAAAAATAATTATCATGGAAAGCTCTTTTCGTGACAAATTTTATGTTGCTAAGAAAATCAAGTTAAGGAGGCGAGGAGGTATGACTGATCCATAGTAGTATACAACACTTGAAGCCACCTTCGTAAACTTCTCACATCTTGGAGTTATTTCTCCCTTGGGATTTGTGCATAGATATTTGGTCCGGACTTTGATTTTTAAGTATTGGAATGGCTCTCACTTACAGCATTGGTTCTTCCTCACATGGGATGAATCTTGAAGGCTATCGCTAGTGGATTTTGTCACACTACACAACAATGCTGAGCCTCTACCAAGAGTACAAAAAAGGATATTCCAGTTGATTTACGGTGTTTGTTGCACCATGTATTGTGTGCATGAAGATGCTGTGTCACACAACGATCTCCGTTCAAGAAACATGGTTTCACTTCTCAAAAAAGTCTAAAGATGTTTACAGTGGTGTTATTGATTAGGGTATGGGCACAGATAAAAAACAACAAAAGTTTATTCACCTGTAGAGCAAACAATAGGTTCGAAGAGCTTGAAAAACTTCTTGCTTAGGGAGCATACTTTTTCAGAGATTAATCCTTAGAGCCCTTATTCTTCAAGACTGAAACCCTAGATTACTAAATCTTTGAGTTCTTGAAGGAATATTGCAAGAAGAAGGTTGTTGTGCAGAATCTTGGTGTAGTTTCAAGAAGTGAGCAGAAATTTCAAATTGTTGTGCAAAGTTTTCTAGGCTTCTGTGCAGATTGTTCGTGTGCAGAGTTTTGGAAGAAGTTCATAGTTTTCAAAGATTGTTGTGCATAGTTTTTTAAATATTTTGTGTTGAACAGTGCAGAGTATTGAAGATTGTGCAAAAATCCATTTATTGCAATGATTTATGTGCAGATTGCTGAAAACAATTGTAAGCATCTAATCCATACTCTCTGCTATCAATCTTCTTGATTTTTGTGCAAACTTTATAACATCTTTATCCAAGATTAAGGCACAAAGAAGACAGAACATGAAAATGTTGTAAGATTTGTGAATCTTCTTGATTTTTGTGCAAACTTTATATAATCTTTATCAAGATTAAGGCACAAAGAAGACAGAACATGAAAATGTTGCAAGATTTGTGAATCTTGCTAGAATCAAGAAAAAAGAAACATTTACATGTAACCTTGGTGCATGAAAAGCAAATCTTGATGCCTAGAAGATACAAGATTGTTAATCTTGCAAGGTTCATATAAAATCCATAATAGTTTGATGCTTAAGTGCAACTTGAACAGTTTCTTAGCCAAGAATTGAGTAAACAGTGCAAGATTCGTACTTATGTTAATATGATAAGTGGTTAATCTTGGTGAATTTGGTAAAGTTTTGTGTCAAATGCAAGACAATTTCCATGTATCTATACAAAGATTGGTGAAATGCATGTCAGTTTGAGAAGTTCAATGCATTCAAGGCTTGAGACAAGCAAGAAGACCTGAACATTCACAAACAGGTGGTGTAAAATTCATATATACATGGTATTCTAGACTCTTTCACAAGCATCATCGCCCTTGGTTTTACAGGCTCAACAAGAACATTGCTCTAGTGTTTGTGGGCATAGCCATTCCTACTTTTTACTACTATCACCGAGAGGGCATCAAAGGGTCTTATCAACATCAACATAGCCTAACATCATCATAAACAACGAAGTAGCTGAGGACCAAGTCACTTGAACAACTTTCAAAAGCATGATCTTTATCAAGAAAAGATGCACAGTATGCAACTTAGTGCACATTTGTGCAAACATTCATGCAAGTGGTTCTAACACTTCATTTCATATCTTATCATGCATTGGTTGCTTGAAAGCTTCATAAAATGAATTGAAGGCAATGACGACTCTATTTTCCCTTCTTCTAGTGGTACCTAGTGATCCCATGAGGTAGTAGCTTCATCGCCTCTCTTTAAGGCTTAGTTGAAGAGAAACAACACATATATTATCTCTATACCGTTACAGATGGTGTCTAAGCATGGTTTAATGCCAATTTTCTATACATCAATAGCACTCAGCTTCATGATTAGCTTTTGACCATCAAAGGAAGGTCGCTCAGCATCAGAGTCTTGGTCGTCATTGACAGGAAGGCTGAACCTGCATCACCTCGAACATGAGGTAGTGCTTTGTTTTCATTATCTTTGGGCTTGGCCAACACATCTCTCTCTCTCTAACAAAGGCTTTTGAATACAAAGCTAAGGCTTTTTGAATACAAAGAAATTTAAAGAAGGGTTATATACAAAACAATGGAGTTCAGAGTCTTGAGTAGAATTTAGTTTGACCTAAAGCGCACTGTCAAGCCAGCTTGTTCATGACTTTTAGAAGATCAACAAAAAATGCTCAAGCTATGGCCATAGTACGTCGCCGCTCACATGTGAGCAGAGGGATCAAAGCACATCATTTTTTTGATTATCTAACTACAGAGAGCACGAGCCACCACCTGACACTTCATCAGAGTAATGTTTCATCAAGAAATGTTTCATTAGAGTAGCGCCCTTCAACCAGAGCAGCGCACAAGACAAAGCCACCACCATCGTGCGCCATCTGTGCATGGCACACTGCTCGTATTGCCTCAGCAGTGCATCATCGGCAGGCCGTGTGCAGGAGGGAGCGTATCACAGCAATATACATCACAACGTGTGCGGCAGGGAGCGTATCACAGCGTCTTCAGGAGGGAGCGCTTTAGTGAACGTTTCAGCAAACATCCAGCCGCCGCCTCAACCGGCCGACCATCCACGGATACTCCTCTACAAGTTCCTCCATTGCGCTCTTCATCAGTTCCCCTATGCTCTCAGTCAGACAGCATCTTACGTTGCTGTCTGACTGAGGCAGCGTGGACATCACAACGTTGGCCTGGTCGCAATAGTGTGGCGCATCTTGCGTTGTTGTCTGACAGCATCGTATGTTGCTGTCTGTTCGGCAGCGTGGGCAGCACAACAAGCTTCATCGCCTTGTGACTGTCGTAGATCACCATCGCAGCTCGTTTTCTCTCTACATCGTTTCTCTCTTTGCAAGACCAAAAAAAAAGAAAAAGAAAAAAAAACAACAAAAACAAACATCATATAGCTCTCAGCTCTTTCTTTTTTAAATTTAAAATTTTGGCGAGAAACACCGGTTTATATGCACTACTCACACACCCAACTCCAGTTACAAGGATGCGACACACCGTAAAGAGCTCGGATTGAACCCACACCACTGGCTAGGACTTCGTCCGCTTTAATCACTCCACTACAGCCGTGTTCACAGAGCTCTCAGCTCTCAACTCTCATCAGAAAAAAAAAGAGGGGCAGAAATATGCTTCATAGCCAGAGGCTCATCGTGAGTTGAAGAAGAGAGAAAAAAATGTGCTCAAGCTATAACATGAGAGAGAAAAGCTTTGACCTTTAGGGTTTTTCCTTTTGGCCGCTTCACACCTCGGTCCACCCTCCATTCACCCTTTTTGGTCTCTTTATTCACATACCCTAGCCCATTAATCTTTCATTCCACACTAGTTGCTCATCTACCACATGGATTTGGGCTCTTCATATGTGATGATTGAGTTTGTTCACATGTCTTGAGCCTCGAGGAGGTTGTTCATGCACACGTGATAGTTTTGAAGCTTGTTGACGTGTGGTGAGCCTTGAGGAGTTTATTTGCACTCATTGAGCCGATTTGGTGTATTTTTGAGAGTGTTCACATGCGCCCTACCCTGTGGTTTGGATTTGCATGATTTTAGGCACTTGTGTGGTGATTCCTATGCGGTTTTGGATCTTGTTCATACACAAGCACATTTGCGTGAGGTGTTCGCATGCTTTGAGTTTTCACTGTGGGTTTTTTAATGGGATGTGTTCACATACGTTAGCACATTGTAGGCTTTATTCACACGTTTGGATGCACAATGTTCTTTCACACACATTGGCACTTAGTTTGGGCACATTCACACATGGTGTGAGTCCATTGTGCATTATAGCCCTTGTTCACATGCTTTGAGCATTGGGTAGTGTTCACACATAGCCATGGTTTATTATTATTACCCCTCTGCTACTCGCCATGGTCCTTTCCTTCTTTGGCAATGACATCATCTTGTGACTACTATTGAATGATGATGATTGGGGATGCATGTGTGATGCTAGATTCTTAGTTGGAATTCTTCAAACGCTGTACCATGGGTTACTTGACATGATCAAAGTATACATCACTTTTGCCGACTTTGTACATATATTTGGGACTTCCAGACTTCGACCATTGGATCCTTCATCATCTATTTCATGTGATGAGGAGATAGTCCGTTAAGCCATATATGGAGGATGAAATTGCAGAGTTTATTGTCTATACATGTTTGTCATCTATGGGATGAGAGAGATTGGCACATTCAGTGATCCTTTGTCTTTTGGTCTTTGAGATATTTCTTAGAGACAGATGGATTTGTTTTTCTCAATTGTTGGGATGACTCCTATGGTCATTTATTTGAGTGTCCTCCATTCTTGAGTAGTTGTGATTATGTTCCTGAGGATGTATACCACATCGACATTAGCACAAATGATGATGATGATGATGTATCACACCCACATACCTATGATGATGTATCGTGCACACATACGGGTGGTTGCAAGATGAGGTTATCTAGTTTCATGTCGTGGGCGCCCTTGGCTTTAGCTGAAAAACAGGCATTTTTTCAAGAAGAATAGCCAATCTCTCATAGTTAGCCAAGGAGTTTCACTTCAAGGTCTTCTAATGAAACATCATATGCAAAGTTGGGCACCTAAAACTATAATCTGATCGAATATCCAATAATTGCAAATCCCCTTTTCTTTGGGAACCAAGTTTGTATACAGGCCCTGTCCTAGGTTTAGACAGGTATACTGAATGTGAGTAAATTGCCTATAACTTTTACATTATTACTCATACGATGTTCCCACTTTGCATATCACAAATACAAATAACATAGAGCTTAACTTGATTTATCGAGTAATTTTTGATGTGTTCTACTATTTTCTATATTATTTAAAAGATATTAGAATTGTTAAAAAACATACTATTTTATCCTCCCACCACATCTACCATTTAAAATGCTCAAATTGTATGGATCTAGTGATGATTAGATTGGGAAAGATTAGTATAATGTGGGTATAAGATAAAATTACAAATCTAACGGTTTGATTTTTGTAGATTTACTTTGGAAAATTTATTATGACTGTTAGAGGCCCATTAAATCAATAGTAATTTAATTCTAGAAAATTAAATATTGAATCTTTCAATCTAAAAACTCATGGGATCAATACTCTTGTTGCCATGAATTTATCAAAAAAAATTTGGCTTGATTTGAGTATAGGAAGGTCCATTTTCAATCCTCCCAAGTGAAAATTCCCATATTGTGTCCACTCTCCCCTTTTCAAGTCTAAAACCAATCCTAGTTAGGTTTGGAAATCTAGGCTTGGTAAACTTCACAGCTTAGGTTTCATTCCATGTGTGAGGCTTGGGTAGGCCCAAACCTTATACATGCATGCCACTTTATGTCCACGTGAGCATCGAGAGGATCCACATAAGCAGCTTGCCACCTCAGCTTGCCACCTCCACCCTCCATGTCAACATGGTCAACCTAGTTGACTCCCCACCTCATCATCCTAGTCATCATTAATGCCACATCATCTTGCCACCTTTGCATGCCACCTCGCACATGGTGACATGGCATGCCACATCATGGAATTGTCACATCAACCATAATAGTGCCACATGTCAAGAGAATGCCACGTGTCATGCACGCTTGTGACACGTGGCATCTCCTTCCCACCTCCCCTCTTTTTTCAAAAACATATTTTTGGAAAAGTTAATTTAGTAATTTAGAGAAATAGAATATAGAAATTTAAATAATAAATATATGTAACTTATTAAATAAAAGAATTTAAAATCACTAATTTAAAAGGATTATATTTTGGGATTAGATCAATAAAAATATTATTAAAGATCATATTATTAATTTTAAAAAAAATAAATTTTTTATTTTTATATTTCTTGAAATTTTTTTATGTAGAATAAACCTTTGAATAAAATATAAAAAAAATACTTTATTTAAAATATATAATTATAAAATAAAAGATTTCTTTAAAGATATATTTATATATCTGGTAATGATAAATATTTAGACTTGTTAATAAATATTATAAATAATATTAATTTTTAAGTGGATAATAGTTTATCTTTAAATATCTTTATGTTTATCTTAGTTATCCAATCAATCTTAGATAGGAAATCCAGTGAGATTTGAAGTGGATAACCTATTTTTCCTATATAATCACACATCTCTAGTACTATCCCACACTTATCTGTAGTACTATCCCATCATTGAGCCCTTATAATATTTTCTCTCTTAGCTTCCTTGAGAATGGGTTCTCAAAGTCGTAGGAGTCGGAAACGTGATAGGACTAGACTCCCCCCCATCCACCAAGTTCAAGAGGAGGAGAGGAGAAGGGTAGCTCGTGAGAGAAAGAGAGAGTGGAGAGCACGTCAACGAGCAACACCTTCCGTTGGCGATGATCCAAGCCTTGCTCCTCCTCTTCCACTTCCTCTCCCTTCGCCCTCTTCCCCCCCACTACCCCTTAGTTTAGATAATCCACATGAACCCGCCCTTCTTGAGTCCTCTCTTCTACAAGAACCCACCCCCCCTCCTTTGGGCGCCCTTCGTGTGGATAGGAAAGAACTATCAAAGTCAGGGGCACATCGTCGTGCCCATGCAATCTTCCAATCCTATTTCAAAGACCTCACGTCTTCATCACAGGCATGTGTGCTTGATGCTTTGATTGATCTGCCCAACATGGCCAACTGCAGGGCGCTTTCCGACATTGGAGGTCGAAGAGAGAGGAGAGCTGGCATGGCGGTGCTACAAAGTGTTCGTCATTCCTATATAGTTAACAAGAAGAGGAACTCTGCGGACGCTTTGGCTGCTCGACGGGCTATTGTGGCAGCCATAAGTAGCTCCCAAATGAAGGGTAAGGTTAGTGCCACATCTCGCATCCTTTCCATAGCACCACACGCACTTAGAGTTGGGTCTATTAGGCGACAAAGTTTAGATGCCAATGAAGTTGGTGCTATGTGGGCGAGTAGTGGTCGTGTAGCTAGGCATGATCGCCTACTAGATGAAACCACTAGAACCTTGATAGAAAGTTTTTGGGAGGAGAATTGTCGTGCATCGCCAGTTTTCAAGAAAGCTTTGCGTAAGAGAGTGACAAGAGGAGTGTTCATTGAGCACGGTGCTTGCTTTCTTGAAATGTCCCAAACTGAGTTGTATTCTCAGTTTGTGGCTTCGTATCCAGAGCTTAAAATTGGGCAAAGGTCATTTGAGGGGTGTAAGCCTTGGTTTGTGAGGTACTCACGTCAGCGTGACACATGTTGTTGTCGCTACCATGTTGAGTTCAATCTTTTTTATGATGTGTTCCGTTCTCTTAGTGGGCATAGAGAGTTGCCTCGTAGTCCACGTGATTTCATCCACTCTCTTTTGTGTGCACGCACGGAGGATGCCCAGTTCCATAGGATGCCTTGTGTGGAGAGCAATTGCACATCATGTGGTTCACTTGCACATCTACAGATGGTAGATCTTGATGCAAGTGACCAAGAGATAGTGGCATGGCAACGTTATGAGTATGTGACACACCAGCTCCAGAGTGGTGGACAGTCCAGGAAGTTGCAGCTCGTGGACAAACATACACCACGTTGTCACTTCACAGCCACATTCAGGGAGCAGATCTACCCCTACATACGGCACAGTCATTGTGCCAAGTGGCAGGATCGTCAGTTTCGAGCATGCCTAGCAGAGTTTCCTATTGGTGTGGTCGTCTCTGTGATTGATTTTGCAGAGAACTACACTTTCACACCTTTTCAGGAGATACAATCTGAGTATTACTTCTCAGAGCAGGTAATGGTTATATTTTGTACTATTTGTTTTATGTTTGAGCTTCATTACTTAATTGATTTTTTGTGTCCTAAACGTATGTATTGCTTCCCTCACCAGGTTGCTATTTTGGTCCACATTAGCTATCGACATGCAGAGGCTCATGTAGATGGGATAGCGAGTATCCCCGAGACCCGTGTCATTATTCGAGAGTATCATTTCTATATCAGTGATGATCGTTCACATGATGCACATTTTGTGCAACACTGCTTTCGTCTCCATGACGATTTTTTAGGAGATTGTGGGATCAGACATGTCCAGCGATGGGTTTGGTCGGATGGTTGTGGCGCACAGTTCAAGTCATCACGTCAATTCTATTGGCTCTACAGGTTGTACTTATGGCTTTCTTACATTTTCAATTAAACTAAATTCACTAGAACATCTTAAAGAAAACAATAACTAAGACCATCTTTTATGGATTTATAGGTGGCATGTGCAGTCTAGTATCCCAGTGATTTGGTCATTCTTTGAGACTGGTCACGGGAAGGGTGAGCATGATGGTGCAGGCGCGTGTGTGAAACGTGCCTTGAGGCATCATCAGCTGCGACAGGATGCTCAGCGGTTCAGAGATGCGGGCCACGTAGTCGAGTGGTGCTCCCAACATTTGTGTGGGAGTGCAGCATCATCGTACCCCAGACGTGATGCTCGGATTGTCAGGAGATTTTTTTGACATGTGGATGGTGGCACGATTGACCGCAGAGCCTCCCATGATTGTGACACAGTACCTGGCACCTTGGGCTTACATTCCATCAGGAGCACGTGCATGGCGGCCCCCACGATTTACACACGACGGTTTGCATGCTTCTGTGGAGCATGTATGGATGGCGATTGGTCACATTGTGCCTCGAGAGGATGGGCAGATGCATGGATACAGACATTCCTCTCCCCCGAGCATCCTTCACATCCAGTGGTGTCTGATGAGCACACAGGTCCTGCGTTCATGGTCAGTTATGATGACCTGACAGATTTGCTACAGGAGGGTGATGTATTTGCTGTTATTGCCAGTGAGGGAAACAGCGAGGGAGTAGACTACTATCTGATGAGTTGCACTAGGCCAAAGTGCATGCTTGACCAGGATACAGTGGATGATCATGGGTTTTCTTATGACGCCCATAGCATGATTGTGGTAGGCCGGTTCTACCAGCAGATTCGACTTCATCGGGGGAGTCTTGAGTTCCAGCAGTGGAAGTGGGAGTTAGAGGCATTTCAGTTCTCTCATCTAGTGGTTGCTACCAGGCTCACTCTTGTTCGAGTACAGAGCCGAAAACACAGTTCTCACCCTCGTTTTCGGCTTCGAGTGGATGACCATGAGAGCATTCTAGAGCAGTTGAGAGCTAGAGAGGGTGCTGCTGACTAGATCTCTATCTTGATAGTGACTAAACTCAGACTAGCTGGGTTAGCTCACTTACATTGTACTTAGATTTTTGGGCAGTGACTAACCTCAGACTAGCTGGGGTAGCTCATTTTCATTCTGATGTACTTATTTGATGTTTATATCATTATGAGTTTTCTCATTATTGAGTATCATTACATTTTAGTTGATGTTCTTGATTTTATTATATTTTTTAACACTTTGGCTATCATATTGTTTGTTGAAAATCTCCATGCCATCGTACCCAAACATGCTCCGATGGGGACCCACCCCCACATGCTTGCAAAGTTTGGTCCCCATCGGAGCATGTTTGGGTACGATGGTATGGGGAAGGCCCGGATTTTCCATGGCCTCTTAAGCACCAAGAGTCTTGAAAAACCCGCACTGGGCGCCCATTGCCAATCCAAACATGCTCCGATGGGGACCAAACTTTGCAAGCATGTGGGGGGGACCCACCCCCACATGCTTGCAAAGTTTGGTCCCCATCGGAGCATGTTTGGGTACGATGGTATGGGGAAGGCCCGGATTTTCCATGGCCTCTTAAGCACCAAGAGTCTTGAAAAACCCGCACTGGGCGCCCATTGCCAATCCAAACATGCTCCGATGGGGACCAAACTTTGCAAGCATGTGGGGGGGACCCACCCCCACATGCTTGCAAAGTTTGGTCCCCATCGGAGCATGTTTGGGTACGATGGTATGGGGAAGGCCCGGATTTTCCATGGCCTCTTAAGCACCAAGAGTCTTGAAAAACCCGCACTGGGCGCCCATTGCCAATCCAAACATGCTCCGATGGGGACCAAACTTTGCAAGCATGTGGGGGGGGCCCACCTTCACATGCTTGCAAAGTTTGGTCCCCATCGGAGCATGTTTGGGTACGATGGTATGGGGAAGGCCCGGATTTTCCATGGCCTCTTAAGCACCAAGAGACTTGAAAAACCCGCACTGGGTGCCCATTGCCAATCCAAACATGCTCCGATGGGGACCAAACTTTGCAAGCATGTGGGGGGGGGCCCACCCCCACATGCTTGCAAAGTTTGGTCCCCATCGGAGCATGTTTGGGTACGATGGTATGGGGAAGGCCCGGATTTTCCATGGCCTCTTAAGCACCAAGAGACTTGAAAAACCCGCACTGGGCGCCAATTGCCAATCCAAACATGCTCCGATGGGGACCAAACTTTGCAAGCATGTGGGGGGGACCCACCCCCACATGCTTGCAAAGTTTGGTCCCCATCGGAGCATGTTTGGGTACGATGGTATGGGGAAGGCCCGGATTTTCCATGGCCTCTTAAGCACCAAGAGACTTGAAAAACCCGCACTGGGCGCCCATTGCCAATCCAAACATGCTCCGATGGGGACCAAACTTTGCAAGCATGTGGGGGGGACCCACCCCCACATGCTTGCAAAGTTTGGTCCCCATCGGAGCATGTTTGGGTACGATGGTATGGGGAAGGCCCGGATTTTCCATGGCCTCTTAAGCACCAAGAGTCTTGAAAAACCCGCACTGGGCGCCCATTGCCAATCCAAACATGTTCTGATGGGGACCAAACTTTGCAAGCATGTGGGGGGGACCCACCCCCACATGCTTGCAAAGTTTGGTCCCCATCGGAGCATGTTTGGGTACGATGGTATGGGGAAGGCCCGGATTTTCCATGGCCTCTTAAGCACCAAGAGTCTTGAAAAACCCGCACTGGGCGCCCATTGCCAATCCAAACATGCTCCTTTGGGGACCAAACTTTGCAAGCATGTGGGGGGGGCCCACCTTCACATGCTTGCAAATTTTGGTCCCCATCGGAGCATGTTTGGGTACGATGGTATGGGGAAGGCCCGGATTTTCCATGGCCTCTTAAGCACCAAGAGACTTGAAAAACCCGCACTGGGCGCCCATTGCCAATCCAAACATGCTCCGATGGGGACCAAACTTTGCAAGCATGTGGGGGGGGCCCACCCCCACATGCTTGCAAAGTTTGGTCCCCATCGGAGCATGTTTGGGTACGATGGTATGGGGAAGGCCCGGATTTTCCATGGCCTCTTAAGCACCAAGAGACTTGAAAAACCCGCACTGGGCGCCAATTGCCAATCCAAACATGCTCCGATGGGGACCAAACTTTGCAAGCATGTGGGGGGGACCCACCCCCACATGCTTGCAAAGTTTGGTCCCCATCGGAGCATGTTTGGGTACGATGGTATGGGGAAGGCCCGGATTTTCCATGGCCTCTTAAGCACCAAGAGACTTGAAAAACCCGCACTGGGCGCCCATTGCCAATCCAAACATGCTCCGATGGGGACCAAACTTTGCAAGCATGTGGGGGGGACCCACCCCCACATGCTTGCAAAGTTTGGTCCCCATCGGAGCATGTTTGGGTACGATGGTATGGGGAAGGCCCGGATTTTCCATGGCCTCTTAAGCACCAAGAGTCTTGAAAAACCCGCACTGGGCGCCCATTGCCAATCCAAACATGTTCTGATGGGGACCAAATTTTGCAAGCATGTGGGGGGGACCCACCCCCACATGCTTGCAAAGTTTGGTCCCCATCGGAGCATGTTTGGGTACGATGGTATGGGGAAGGCCCGGATTTTCCATGGCCTCTTAAGCACCAAGAGTCTTGAAAAACCCGCACTGGGCGCCAATTGCCAATCCAAACATGCTCCGATGGGGACCAAACTTTGCAAGCATGTGGGGGGGACCCACCCCCACATGCTTGCAAAGTTTGGTCCCCATCGGAGCATGTTTGGGTACGATGGTATGGGGAAGGCCCGGATTTTCCATGGCCTCTTAAGCACCAAGAGTCTTGAAAAACCCGCACTGGGCGCCCATTGCCAATCCAAACATGCTCCGATGGGGACCAAACTTTGCAAGCATGTGGGGGGGACCCACCCCCACATGCTTGCAAAGTTTGGTCCCCATCGGAGCATGTTTGGGTACGATGGTATGGGGAAGGCCCGGATTTTCCATGGCCTCTTAAGCACCAAGAGTCTTGAAAAACCCGCACTGGGCGCCCATTGCCAATCCAAACATGCTCCGATGGGGACCAAACTTTGCAAGCATGTGGGGGGGGCCCACCCCCACATGCTTGCAAAGTTTGGTCCCCATCGGAGCATGTTTGGGTACGATGGTATGGGGAAGGCCCGGATTTTCCATGGCCTCTTAAGCACCAAGAGTCTTGAAAAACCCGCACTGGGCGCCCATTGCCAATCCAAACATGCTCCTATGGGGACCAAACTTTGCAAGCATGTGGGGGGGGCCCACCCCCACATGCTTGCAAAGTTTGGTCCCCATCGGAGCATGTTTGGGTACGATGGTATGGGGAAGGCCCGGATTTTCCATGGCCTCTTAAGCACCAAGAGACTTGAAAAACCCGCACTGGGCGCCAATTGCCAATCCAAACATGCTCCGATGGGGACCAAACTATGCAAGCATGTGGGGGGGACCCACCCCCACATGCTTGCAAAGTTTGGTCCCCATCGGAGCATGTTTGGGTACGATGGTATGGGGAAGGCCCGGATTTTCCATGGCCTCTTAAGCACCAAGAGACTTGAAAAACCCGCACTGGGCGCCCATTGCCAATCCAAACATGCTCCGATGGGGACCAAACTTTTCAAGCATGTGGGGGGGACCCACCCCCACATGCTTGCAAAGTTTGGTCTCCATCGGAGCATGTTTGGGTACGATGGTATGGGGAAGGCCCGGATTTTCCATGGCCTCTTAAGCACCAAGAGACTTGAAAAACCCGCACTGGGCGCCAATTGCCAATCCAAACATGCTCCGATGGGGACCAAACTATGCAAGCATGTGGGGGGGACCCACCCCCACATGCTTGCAAAGTTTGGTCCCCATCGGAGCATGTTTGGGTACGATGGTATGGGGAAGGCCCGGATTTTCCATGGCCTCTTAAGCACCAAGAGACTTGAAAAACCCGCACTGGGCGCCAATTGCCAATCCAAACATGCTCCGATGGGGACCAAACTTTGCAAGCATGTGGGGGGGACCCACCCCCACATGCTTGCAAAGTTTGGTCCCCATCGGAGCATGTTTGGGTACGATGGTATGGGGAAGGCCCGGATTTTCCATGGCCTCTTAAGCACCAAGAGACTTGAAAAACCCGCACTGGGCGCCAATTGCCAATCCAAACATGCTCTGATTGTGACCAAACTTTGCAAGCATGTGGGGGGGGCCCACCCCCACATGCTTGCAAAGTTTGGTCCCCATCGGAGCATGTTTGGGTACGATGGCATGGAGATTTTCAACAAACAATATGATAGCCAAAGTGTTAAGAAATATAATAAAATCAAGAACATCAACTAAAATGTAATGATACTCAATAATGAGAAAACTCATAATGATATAAACATCAAATAAGTACATCAGAATGAAAATGAGCTACCCCAGCTAGCCTGAGGTTAGTCACTGCCCAAAAATCTAAGTACAATGTAAGTGAGCTAACCCAGCTAGTCTGAGTTTAGTCACTATCAACAGCAACCCAATCAAAATCGTCATCTCTAACTGCCGGTCGACGTGCGCGTCAAGGCTGCTGTGCACGTCGAGGAGGTTGTGCCGGCTGCGGGGGTCGTCGAATGTCTGCGGGGAGGTCTGCCTCAAAGGAAGGATCGTGAGCTGGTGCCGGTATACTCGGGAGCTCACGAGTCCCAAAAGCTGCTATGGCCCTCTCTCTCTCTCTACGTCGTGCTAATGCAAGACGCCTCTGTCTGTAAACCCAAAATCTATAATCTGCAATGGTGCGTGTCTGCCACTCTGCTCGTGTAAGCTCCTCTGCTGTAAGGACACGCTGCTCATGAGAAGCAGCACTGCTGCTAGCACCATCACCCGCTGTGCCACTAGGGCCAGCACCACCCACGCGCTCAAATGCTGTCACCTGGCTCTCATGTAGGACTCTCTGGTAAGCGTCGAACTCATGTGAGCTCCACTCTATCTCAGGAGGCACCTCAGGCTCTTGGGCTCTATCGTCGAAGGCGTCGAGTCCCAAGTCCATAGCTGATGTAAAGTCGACAGGCCTCCCAGTCCTGGCATCTACTCGTACAAGGCCTGGGTGAAGATCATCGATGCCCAATACCCTGTACGTCGCTAAGTCGACGCGTGCACGGCAGGATGGGCATGCTGAGAACCGGACGAGCTCCTGGGTGATGCAAGACAAGTGGAAAATATGTCCACATCCTAGGGCATATCCTCCTGTACTATCAATGTCCTCGATACATAAACAGCAGCACGCATCACGTAGGAAGGGAGGTGCATCCTGAGGGAGAGGTCGTCGAAAAACCTCTGTGAGGCCGTGGATATAACGGTAGGTAGGGCACTGTCACGTCCGATGATCTACGATACTCTCGAACATGCAGCATCAGCTGCTCTGCCCTGTGCTGGGCAATCTGCTCCATAATCTGATGATGCTGTGCCTCAGCTCTGGAGCTCTCTACCTCGGTCCGAGCCTACGCAAAAAAGTAAAGCATTAAAATATTTGATTAGTCTCTCATTACGTATTACTTAAAGAAATTTGTAACTTAAACGTGCAAGAGAAACCTACCTGCTGGATGTCGGACTCTCTCAGATGCTGTGCCTCTGCAGTAGCTGCCTCTGCCATCTGTAATGCAGCTCGGAGGCGGTCTATCTCCGCTCTCGCCTCTACCAACTCCTGAGTGAGCCTCTGAGTGGCAGGTGTGGGAACCTGCGTGACACAATCAACCATGCTGCTCATGTAAAAATATAGAAAAGTACATATAAACATGAAGATAAATGACCAAAAAAACTTAAGACGTAATATATATGTAAATACCTCCACATCTGTCGTCGGTATAGCTCGTGAGAATAGGCGCACCACGTGCTGGATGCTCTCTGTGGTACTCCGTACGTCAATGCCGACCTGCGTGCCAAGAGCCTCTACTGTCGACAATGGCACAAATGAAGGATCTGTGGCAGGTGCTACACGAAGTGCTGGTGGAGGCCGCCTACCCTGGTCCTGGAGACGGCCTCGGCCAGCACCACCACCCGGACGATGGCTGGTGTAATCGACCTCCTCCCCTAAGACAAACTCCGCATATAACTGCTTTGCGAAGTATATGGGGATCTGGCGGTTGTTCGGCATCCTCCCATATGCGGCAACATATCGACTATAGATATGTGCCGCCATACGAGGATGCGAACACCGCGAAATAGTGAGGGGCTTCCCCGCCCCGGGCCTCATCCCACGACTATCGAGGAAAAGATCTAGGAAAGCCCCATCCCTAATAGGAGCAAGATCATAGACCTGACGATATGTCAGGCCATGTGACACCGGAGCAGCGCGATGGTGGGCTATCCACTCATCTACATAAACAATATCGTGAAGGCTACGAAGGGACGCAAGCATCGCCTCCAAGTCTGCCACGATATGTAATGTAGACGGAGTGTCTCTAGCACTCCTACGGATAGCCGCTAACTCACGGTCTATCTCCGCGATGAGGTCCGCAATAGATGAGCGGCCCTCCTCGTGGCCCTCCTCGTGGCCCTCCATGCTAAAACCTAAGCCCAATGTGAAGGGTCCAATGTGAAGGGTCTAATGTGAAAGGTCTAATGCTTAGTGCTAAGTAGCACTAATGAAGCTAAAAACAAAGCTAATGGGCTCACTAACACTAATCCAAATCAAGAGAGAGCAAGGGAGTGAAAACGACTTGTGAAAATGAGGCCAAAAAAAAAGTTTTCCGGTTTTATAACCTCGATCGAGGTTCGGAAACATCATGCAATTTAGGGTTTGCAAGATTAACGCTCTGGATATTAGGGTTAGTGCAACATACGGCCAAGATACACACCTAATTCTAGGGTTGGGGAAGGATCGACGGCTGAGATTTGATATTAATATCTCGATCGAGGTAAATGGACGGCCACGATTTAAAGGCATTACCACGACAAGGTATCTCGACGGTCAAGATTCATTATATACCTCGATCGAGATATTTAAACGGCCGAGATCGCATCTTCCGGCGTACGTGAATGGACGGTGTAGATTGCGTTTTCCGTATCTCGATCGATATAATTGGACGGTGGATATTGCATCTACGTATCTCGATCGAGATATTTGGACGGTGCAGATTGAATCTCTGTATCACGATCGAGATATTTGGACGGCTGAGACTTGAGCTCAGTATCTCGATCGAGATATGGGGACGGTGGAGATTGTATCCGATTACCTCGAACAATGAATGGTCGCGATTGGATGTATATTTCTCGTTCGAGATACGTGGACGATGGAGATGTGCTAGTCAAATATGCCTACGGGGATACAGCGTGGCCCTGATGTGGATCCGAGTGGCATAGATATCTCGATCGAGATATCGTGGTGGCGGTGACATGTATTGGTGACATGGATGACGCCTGGATAGCCGGACCTGCTAGTGTGGCATTAGTTGGCATCTCGATCGAGATATGTCGATTTAGGCTCGGTAGGCACGTGTCGTCTTTTGATTCGCGGCACTATCACGATCGAGGTACTCCGCCCGAGATGGATGGATGTCCCAATTTTGGAGAGAGTGAACGAAAGTGAGTACCCTCATCTTGCAACCACCCATACATATGATGATATTGATGTATCACACATACATACACATGATGATATTGATGTATCACACACACATACACATGATGATAGTGATGTATTGCATAAAGATACACATGATGATAGTGATACACGTGCACATGATGCCACTGACACATATGCACATGATGATGATGTATTTGGTAATGGTAGTGATGTGTGTGAGTTAGATCATGTTGGCATGATCTTGATGAGTAGCGAGCATTTCGAGCATTATGATTGATGATATGCCTATGTCTACCTACCTTCCAACAAATCATAGTGATGCATTAGGAGATAGTGATATATTAGACTATCATGGGGATCAGCTCTTGATTAGTGATGCATCCATTTGCATGTGTGAGATTCTTTAAATAGATCTTCCAAAATATCAATGCTCTATCAAAATGTCCGTTGGAGTGAGACAAACTTTGTTCTTGAGATCATATGCACTATATTGCATGTAAATTTCAATTCCCATAGAAATATATTTTACACTAATATTATGTGAGACATTTTTATAATGAGGCTATCTAAATCTTTCATATAATAACCTCTCATCAAATGAAATATATGCATTTTTTTTTTGCCTTAAAGCTCTACATATTATAATTCCACCAATAGGATTCCTCTTATCCCATACTAGATACTTTCTGATGAGTTTATTTGACTAACAAACTTTGCATGTATTCTAACAACCATTTGATAGTATAATTATACCTCCTCTCAATATAAGAGATCAGCCTAATACCATTCTATATATCGACAATTTAGACTTAGTTTTTTAAACCAAAACTGCCCATGAGATGATGGAGTGATGATGTCAGTATCAATGTCGGTATAACCATTGGGATGCTCATCAGGCAATGATGTGTTTTGTGGACTTAAATATTGATGCAAGCGTACTGACATTTTCATCGACGTAAATACCTATCTAATACCGACACTATTAAAAAAATGATTTTGGCCAGAATGGGATCCATTTTGCCCATAGTACCTGGCCACGTAATTTAAATATAAACACATTAAGATAAAAATAAAAAATTTAACATAAAAAAGATAGATGCAAAAAAGATAATCTAATTTATGTATAATTTATGCATAAATTTGGAAAACTAAAAAGTTAACAGATACCCGTATTCAAGATTTTGTAACTCATTGATATTAAGAAACCTCATAGAGACAAGAAAAGAAAAGTTATATATATTGATAAGGACAACAAAAGCTTATCTCATAGGCAATATAAGGATATCGGAGTAAAAGCTTCTCAAGAATGTAATTCTAATTTCCATCGGAGTAAAGGGAGTGTGAGCAAAAGGAGTCAGAGTAAGGCTCGCAATGTCTCTAGGAGTGAAACTCAGAGTGGCTGTAGGAGTGAAACCTCGAGTAGCACGTGGAGTAGTCTCAATAGAATGTGTAGGAGGATGATATGGTGTAGTAGTAGCATCACTACTACCACCTTCACATATACAGCGCCACAACCACCACCACCACTACCTCCACCACTACTCTCACTATGACTGCTATGAGACCTACATCATGAACTCTGTGCATCACTAGCATTAGTTTGAGAATTAGGGGCAAGGGGACTCGATGAGCTGGGAACAGGTGAGGTAAGCTCCAACCTAGCTATCTCACATTGCTTAGGGGAGAGAATCTAGAAGAAAATTTGAATCTCATTTTGTGTGTGTATTCTCGCATCTATATATATACATACATACATACATACATACACACACACACACACACACACACACACACACACACACACACACACACATATATGTACATACATGCATACGTACTTACATACATACATACAAATATGCATATATACATACATACATTGTGTGAGCCCTATCCCTTACAAGCATTGAAAACATTTATAGACAAAAGTAAGGGTGGAGAAAATTCACTTAGTGCCTTGATATGACACTCTCCTAATTTTTGGCTATTGAACATTTTTCTCTCACAACTAGCTGGCATAGACCTCGCATTAGGAAATGCGCACAATTACTCTAAGGTTTGTCTCTCCATAATTTTCATGAATACAAGGCATATCAGTCGCTCAGAGAACCATTATTGACGTCTTATCCCTTGATTATGGAGAGAGGAGATCTACCAAGATATCCGCCATTGTAATAATATTAAATCCCATTTTTTCCAAGTTTTTAAAGTTTTTTATAAATAGGTTTGGTCTCAATTTATTTTTAGAAAGAAACCACCAATTCGAGTTCTCCATGCCACCTAGTTTCTAGAGGTTTAACCCTTTCAAGCTTAGACTAGCTCCTACTATTCAGCCTATCCTTGATGGGCACCATGGGTCTAGCCACCTACCTGCCCCCACCAATGACTGAATGTGTGGAGTCAACATGAACTCACACACCCATACTTGATCTTCCTTCTTGTTACGCACACACACACTAATGACATTCAAGCTTAGACTAGCTCCTACTATTCAGCCTATCCTTGATGGGCACCATGGGTCTAGCCACCTACCTGCCCCCACCAATGACTGAATGTGTGGAGTCAACATGAACTCACACACCCATACTTGATCTTCCTTCTTGTTACGCACACACACACTAATGACATTCAAGAAACACAAAGCTCACACACACATCCCATTGAATACAATCCTTTTTTAAATGATAATATAAAACCAATTGAGATAATAATAACATAAATCCATGTATCAATATCCCCTAGTCCACAATCGTGATCCTCATACTAGAAAGATATCCACTACTAAGCCTAAACACTCTGAGACCATTAAGCCGCCTTGAGAGGAGCCCATAAATCTCATACCCAATGCCAACGTTGGGAAAGCACATGGAGCCACTTTTGATAGCCATATCACTTCCGAGGCATGCACAATCTAGCCAACTAATGCACAAGAGCTATTGTAGCAACCGTCACATGTAGACACAATACAATGGGCGCTGCCTCTTTTCCATCACTCATGTCAAGAGTTAATCCATGTTTGCCAAAATGAGTCAAGGTCTCAAATGACTGTCATCACATGACAAGACCCACCACTTCATAATAATCTATCTGGCAAGAAAAACATATGTGAGGTATCGACATACAAACATCTAATGAATACAATGTCCAAACGGGAAAAACAAGGTCTTACAAACATGCATCACTCATGTATTCCAAAATGCAGGGTAAAAAATCACACTCTAATTGGTTGACCTCCTCTGCGTTTGGTTGTTCAACCATGCTTACATCTAGTCCAAGTGCAGTTTCTTTGCCTCTCTCTCCCTGCCTTTAACCTCACAAGAACGTTTTATAGCATCATTAGGCTCCCAATCCTCCCCAATCACCATCACCCTCTTCAACTCCTTGAGCCCAAGCATCATCCATCTCTCAGGCCAGCCTACTTGCATGCGCGAGAGGACTGGCGGCCCACCAACACATGGAATCATGCAAAACCACGTGCTCTAAAAACTTTCCAGGGCTCAAATACCAAAAGTAGTCTAATAAACTTTCCTTCTTCCCTTTTAAATTTTCATTCAATGCAATGTAGGAAACTCAAGGACTGCACTCATTAACATGGAGGACACACATGTTCCACTCATCATAGGAAGTAGCACCTATTGCACTCAATAATGGAGTACACACATAGCTTCTCAAAAGGGAGAAGTCCACCATGGAAGCTGCGATCTCCAAAGAGTAAGAGTACTCATGAAAGTATAATGATCAAAAGGGTACAATGTCCATGAGCCCTATGACTCATATAGGATCCCCTAAAAGTACACATATAAATGTCCTTAAGCCCAAGTGTCTAGCCCCATTCCCCATTCCCCATGTGCATGTGCACCCAAACCTACTTCATTACAAACCATCCCCTCCTAAATGATTTCATCCTCAAAATCGAAGGGTGGTTGTGCCCAAAGAAAAAAAAACATATACAAGTGGCTATGTACAAAAGCCAAAAAAATCACATCCAATCTAGTGGAAGACCCGTGCATGAATCATATGACCCCCTGGGTTGGAAAGGATAGATGGATCCTGTTGATGATAAGGCTATCCATGCAACCTCCTAGATCAAAAGGAATGTGAGGAATGCAAAATCCGATGAAATGACCCCATGATAATCTGGTGCAAGCAGTGGAGTGGATAAGGAACCACTGTCGATGATGAATCTATGTACGGTATACACCCCGAACCATCAAAGTTGGAATGATAGTAGCTCCTGGATGAAAAGGAAAGCTCGACTCCAAAGAGATAGTAGCCCCAGGGTTAAAAGGAAAACTTATAAGCCCATCCTCATTACCACATTTGTGAATTTGGCATGAAAGGTATCTGCCGAAAAAGCTTAAAACTCCGGGCCAGAATGTCAAGGGGTCCTGGCACAAAAGAATTCGTGTATGCCAAGACTGATATACAGGATCTTTTTGGAACTTCTTGAAGAAATAGTTTTAGTAAATACTCACAAAATACATCAATTATTAAAATAGAGACTTGAAATTAAATTAAAATCAAATAACGTAACATATCTTTAAACAAAGAAGATAAAATAACATCAAATAAAATAGCATCATCATCATCAAAAGATAAGATAGAGAGTACCACAGAATGGAAACAGATTGGGTGCAATCTTCCCCCCTCTCAAGCGTGTAGCTCCCCTTCCACGACTTAAGTATTTTGAGAATTTTATTATAAAAATAGCCCAAAGAGCTAAGAATAGATGAGCGTACATATTGGGCTTCCTTCTCCCACTTTAGGGGTAATGCTTTACACATTTTTAACCGTATAAAGTCTCCTAAGGTTTGTACATATAAAACCCTTTGCCCAAATAAAATTGCTAGTGGACCTTGTTACAAAAATGACTGTGCACATTTACACCTATACATTAATCTTGTGCCAACTTGCACATTCCATTAAACTGAATCTTGCACAAATTAAATTAAACATATTTTTATAATTCATTAAAAATATGATAAAATATATACCTATAACAGTCCTCCCATTTGAGGAAGAAATTGTCCTCAATTGCGTAAGAAAAATGCCAAGAGAACAAGATTGTTGATGTCATAACCTGCAAGGTAAACTCAGAGGTCTCAACATGGCTCAGAGGCACAAAGGCATGGCTCAGAGGTTCTCATGGACATGGAATACCAATCAAGAAAAATCGTGCGACACCAAAATTGGTGATCGTCACACTGATTATCAAATAAATAAAAACATGTACAAAAATGATCCTCATCTTCACACCACTGCACAATCCACCAGCCATACGACACCTCAATCAATATCCTCGTATAGTGTGACATCTCAATTAGTACCCTCGCACATCTCATGCAGTGCGACACCTCTATCATCATCGCACTTCTCATTGCTATACTTAGACAGTATCCACGTTGTCCATCTAGATATAAACAACCCATAAATAATCAAATAACAGCCATACACATGTTAGGTGTAAGTACCGAAGGAATCACCCCTCTATATTCGAACCAACTGAAACAAACAATGAAGGCAACCACACACATGTTTGCCAGGCGTAAGTACCGAAGGAATCACCCCTCTATATTCGAACCAACTGAAACAAACAATGAAGGCAACCACACACATGTTTGCCAGGCGTAAGTACCGAAGGAATCACCCCTCTATATTCGAACCAACTGAAACAAACAATGAAGGCAACCACACACATGTTTGCCAGGCGTAAGAGGGAATCGCCCATCCATAATACGAACCAACTGAAACAAACAGTGAGGGCACAAAAACATGCCAGATATACAGGCGTCCCCGTACGGTAGCATAAATGCATGAGAGAATGGCTTTATGATTGGTATGGGAGATTAGATCTACACTAAGTGCATATGCAGTGAACCAATCAAATGAATGTATGTAAGACGAATCTATGTGTCCCATACCACATAGGCGTGTTGTACATACACACATAGGCTGGTAGAAAGATAGAAGACATAAATGTGTCTGGAGGAGTAAGTATATGAAACCAATCTAATGTCCCATACCACCAGATTAATTTCATACATCACTTCCTTTTCAGAATAAAAGTTTGAGGCAGAGTGGCCAGCTTCCTCTAAACTTAAATTCTGACACAATTTTTCTCTATCTAGAAATTTCATTTATTCTATTGAACTTGAACTAATCTTAATGTAAGGTTTATTTATTAGATTATTACGTTGAAAAGAGATTATAGAAAAACTTATAAAAAAGTTGTATAAAAGAAGGTGAATGTATACATACGTCCATTGTTGGTGTCATTGAAATTATATGTCAAAAACATTTTGACACTCAAGGATACATGTAATTATAAACCAAAAGTAGATGAAACAAGTCTGGATGAAAGGTTAATTTACTTTTGAAGTTGACATAAACTTAAATAATAAACACGAAACTCAAGTGTAGAGAGTCGTACCTTTATATATATATTCAACTGAAATGATACTTTACATTGACAAAAATGAGAAAGAACACGAACGGGTTATAATTCCATAGATAACTTCGGTTATCTATGGAATTATAACTTTGGTTATATTTAACTTCGGTTATATTTCATTATGACTTTATAAGAAATAAAATCTTGAAGTCTTATCAATGAATATTTAAGCATGATCTCTATTGTAAGAATAGGGATGAGGAACTTACTTGGAAGGTGTTTGAGTCACCATCTCAAAAGATAAAACTTATTTAGAAATATTTGAAGAATTATTTACTAAGCTATAAAAGATAAGAACTTACTTACAAGCGTTGAACAACCTTACTACAAAATACATCATTAAAAGGTCATAAATATCGTAAGTATATGTGATATTTTAATTATAGAAAGTAGGGGAACTTACTTGTGTTGGACTGTAAAATATCAGTTAAAGAAAATAAATCGATGAGTAACAATTTTCATTTTATACAAGTAATCAAATTACAGAAGGTGAATACTTAGCTGTAATTCGTAAAAGTTGGAAGCTTGTATGTTGAAGAGAAGTTGTTGTCCTTTAGGTTGACTTGTGATAATTAACAACCAGTCAATAAAAAGCAAACCTTGACAAAAACCAGTCAATAAAAAGCAAACCTTGACAAAACTTTTGAAAATCTAATGTTGGTTGTAGTCCTTGAAATTGTTAATTTAACATCCAAAAAAGCAATGGTAGAAGAATCTTGAAAGTATTTGTTTATCTTGGTTGATTACAAAAGTTCTTAATTATAGCAATCAATATATACAGCTTATATTATAAGTTTTATAATATAAGGCTTGTTATATAAAACTTATCAAGCTTTATTATTAAAAGCTTAATAAAGCTTTTAATCAAGTAAACTTATTAATAAAAACTTACAAAGCTTTTGGTGTTACGAAAATTTAGATCTTGTATTACCCTAGGTTTATATTAGTATTAAAATCTCTGTAGCTTAAGCCTTTCCTAGGTTTCATCTGAGTTTTCTCTAAACTTTTTAAAAGGACGATTAAAGTTATTAAAAGCTTTAATTTTAGTTTCAAGGTTACTCTACTCAAGGTTATAAGTAACTAGTGTGTAAGGGACATGGAGCCCTCATGTATATTTAAATATTAACCTTTAATTTTAACTGAGCCTCTTCATATTCATGCACGGACGGTTATCGGTGTACAATTGAGGATATATATATATATATATATATTAAGATTGAAGTAATATAAGGTTTTAGAGCTCATCCATTTCAAAGTTTCTGTATGAAACAAGTGTTTTAAAGGACGAAAGCTCTTGATATTATAAGGCTCTAAAGAGTAAAGCTTTTTAAAATAAATGCTTTCATGGGTCATATATATATATAATGAGCAACAGTGTGTGTGTGTATATATATATATATATATATACATAATCCTTTGAAGGCTCTAAGCTTTATAAGCTTCAAGCTTATTTAACCTTATAAGTAATAAGGCCTTCAAATGTAAGCTCCCAAGGGGCACTCCTTCCCTCAGGTACAATTCTGTTCAAAAATGTCTCCGTTTCATCCCTCTAGAATCTTGGAGGTGACGAGATGGCTTCCTCTCTTTCTTTTTTTTGCTTTGCCGACAGCCAGTCCATAGAGCATTTCAATATATATATGTATATATATATTTAATATATATATATATAACATATATATATATATATTAAATATATATAATATATAATATATATTATTAAATATATATACATATATATACTAATCTTTAATTACCCTTTTGTCAAAGGGCCCAGCCCAAACGAATTTGAACCCAGGCTGCCAGGTGCACAGGCGAAATAAAAGGAATGCATGCTAGTTCACTGTTTGATGCTAGAATTTAGTTTAAAAAAATTTCGAATAATAAAACTATCTACCCTCCATTGTTGAGTTTGCGCTGCCACTAGGTTGAAATAGAGGAGAAGGAGAATTGGGTGGACGGAAATGATATAAATATATATATATTATATATATAATAAGCTTTAATAAAAGATGTTTTCCCTCCAAGCTGAAAAACGCGCAGCGCGTAAGGAGGAAAACAATTAAATTAATATATTACTAGTATTGCACCCGCGCGTTGCTGCGGCCGACCAAGGTTCCAGAAAAGAACTATTCCCTCTCTACAACCATCTCTCTCTCTCTCTCTCTCTCTCTCTCACACACACACACACACATGCACATGCACATGACCCTCTCCCTCTCTCTGTCACGTACACACACTCTCAAATGTTGAAACTCTCTCTCTCTCTCTCACACATGCACACACATATACACACCTGCTCTCTCTCTCTCTCTCTCTCTCACACACACACACACACACACACACACACACACACACACACATGCACACACTCCCTCTCTCTTCTTACACTCCCACACATAGAAGCGCGCTCTCTCTCTCTCTCTCTCTCACACACACACACACACACACACATACACATATGTAAATATATAGTATATACAATATTATGTTTTAGATACATAAACCTATACATAGACACATATACTTATACATATATACATGTATTTAAAAATATAAATACAAACATTGACATAATTTAATTAATTTTGATTAAATTTTAATGTGCGGAGATGGGTGATAAGTTGTGGTCACTTTTAAATATATAGATAGATATATCATACACACATCTAAACACACACACACACACACACACACATGTACACACCGCACATACACTAATCTAAACGCACACTCTCTCCTCCCACACAAACTATCTCCTACATAGAAATTATCGGTCGTCTCTCTCTCTCTCTCTCTCTCTCTCACACACACACACACACACACACACACACACACATGTACACATCGCACATGTACACTAATGAAAACACACACTATCTCCTCCCACACAAACTATCTTCTACATAGAAATTCTCAGCCTCTCTCTCTCTCCCTCTCATGCACACACACACACACACACTCTCTCTCTCTCTCTCTCTCTCTCTCTCTCTCTCTCTCTCCACACACACACACACTTAAATAGATTTACACACATATATATAATTTTAATTAATTAAATTTTAGATTAAATTTTAATGGTAAGGATGAGTGGTGAGGTGTGCTCACTCTCAAATAAATGCATCTTACATGTAATCTCTCTCTCTCTCTCTCCCTCTCTCACACACACACATACACACAAACACATGCACATGCACGTACACATGCACACTATGTATATATACATGCTTACATACCTATAGATACACATAGATACATAATATATATAAGTGTGTGTATCTATAGGTATGTAAGCATATATACAAAGATTTCAGTGAAAGATGTGAGATGAGATCTTCTTAGATTCAAATTCAAAATTGCATTGGAAGATGTGAGATTTGGCTCCTCCTCACGCTTGCAGGAGTGGTTATTTTGAAATAGTCCCACCTCCTTTGCCCACGTGGAGGGAGGTGGGGTTGTGGTTAATCTTGTATAGATATATTATATATATAATAAGATTTAATAAAAGATGTTTCCCCTCCAAGTTGAAAAACGTGCAGTGCGTAAGGAGGAAAACAATTAAATTAAAAATAATTTTTGCTTGCCCCCACCCCCACCCCCTTCTTCCCCTTTTCATCTAGTCCGCGCTGCTAGAGAGAATTACCATGTGCGTGTGACCCGTTTCCTTCTTTCCTAGTGCTGCCTGCGGCCATCCGGGTACAGAAGGTTAAAATTAAAAGAAAAATTTAATTGAAGTTTTGGTCTACAATCCTTTACAACTTAGTAAGGAATAACTAATATTCAAGAGCTGAAATTTTCCCAGACTATCCAATACAGGATTCTTCTCCTGGCCATTACCCAAAATTCTGAGAATAGGAGAGTGCTATTCATGCCTTGGTCTTCACATCTATAAAGAAAGATCTCAAAAACCAAAATCAAATTCTCAAAACCACTTTTGTGAAACCATACTTTCTTTTGCACACAAGTGGTATTTGTAAGAAGGGTGACATTAATTCCTAGCCATTGATTCTAATCTCCATCCAAGGGTCTATATAAATCCCATAACCATAAATCCCATAACCATTCAATCTTTGGTCCAAAGGTCTTCTATGTTCTCTCTCTTTTACCCTTTGGTTTCTTGATGATTTAATCTTCTTCAAGAATGTACACCCAAGCTCTGATACCACTCATATACGGGATTCTTTTTGTTCTTCTTGAAGCAATAGTTAAATACTCACAAAATATATCAATTATTAAAACAGACTTGAAATTAAATTAAAATCAAATAACATAACATATCTTTAAACAAAGAAAATAAAATAACATCAAATAAAATAGCATCATCATCATCAAAAAATAAGATAGAGAGTATCACACAATGGAAACAGATTGGGTGCAATCTTCCCCCCTCAAGCGTGTAGCTCCCCTTCCACGACACTTGAGTATTTTCAGAATTTTTTTAACATAGCCCAAGGAGCTAAGAATAGATGAGCATACATATTGGTCTTTCTTCTCCCACTTTTGGGGTATTGCTTTAATTACACATTTTTAACCATATGAAGTCCAAATATAAAAACCTTTGCCCAAATAAAATTACTAGTGGGCCTTGTTAACAAAAATGACTTTGTTAACAAAAATGACTTTGCCCAAATAAAATTGCTAGTGGGCCTTGTTAACAAAAATGACTTTGTGCACATTTACACCTATACATTAATCTTGTGCCAACTTGCACATTACATTAAACTGAATCCTGCACAAATTAAATTAAATATATTTTTACAATTCATCAAACATATGATAAAATATATACCTGTACAAAGATTGGAATATGTCGTTAGATGCACCTGAATGTCGATCCACATATCCAAAAACTATGCTCCTTAAATGGCAAAGAATGCATCCAAAGAAAAATGTCCTGACTCCAAAGAACACAGGATCGTGTGTCGACATCCGAAGGAGCCAGATGAACATAGCAAGGTCGCCTCATGTAGAGTCAAATGTGAACTCATGCCTTCGTCATATGTAGCACCATCCAAGAAGTCAAAAGCATGATCCACCATATCTATATATGTATGAGTATGATCCAACTCATGCACAATATCTCCATGTGTATGACAATCTATATATGTGTGTCCCTCTAGAATAGAAACTGGATCATCATCACTAAGCACTAACCAAGAGTCTACACAAGAGGTATAAGTGGTATCAATCAACTCACTATCAATGGAATCTCCAAGCCCCAAAGGTATAAATCAACTCCACCCAATGGTGTCCCTATATGACCTAAATCCCATGGTAGATCAATCTCTAATAGTACTAGATCTAAGGAAATACCTAGATCAGCTATAAAACTCTCAAAGTCAATGTCATAGGATATGCTAGAAATATGATCAATATGCATACTCCTACGATGTCCCACCTCTATGAACTCATCCACTACTCTCATGTGCACTATCCCACTGCTGCTCAATCACAACAACTCGATCCACTCGAATGCTGCCAGGAATGCTATGAAAACTAGGAGTAGTGGTCGTATCCAAAATATATCCACATGTAACAAATCTAGAGGAGTAGCCCAACACATCTAATACTAGAACCTCGGGTCTATGCTCCTCATGGTTTATGATGTGCTCAACGACATGTGAAGTGTCAATCCCATGTGTAACTAAAGATTTATGACTAGCCGAATGATCATGACTAGTCAAATGCCCATCAAGATCATAGAATGCATCACTATGGTCATCTAATGTATCCCTATAATCACTAGGAATACATATAGGTAGCTCAATGATACTTGTAATGCTCGATGTGCTCGCTACCATCCCTCCCCCATCAAGATCATGCCCATATGATCTAGCTCACACACATCATTGTCACTATCACTATCACATACATATGTGTTAGTGGCATCATGTGCACATATATCACTATCACTATCACATACATATGTGTTAGTGGCATCATGTGCACATATATCACTATCATCATGTGTATGTGTGTGTGATACATTGGTAACATGTGCACGATACATCATCGTAGGTATGTGGGTGTGATACATCAATGTCATCACATGTATGTGTATGACCATCACCATGTGTACATGTGTCAACATCAATATCATCATCAACATGATGATCATCATCACCGTCCACATTATCATCCACTGAATGCATGTCATAATGATACCCATCCTCAGGTATATAGTCATCTCTGCTCACAAATGTAGGGCACTCAATCAAATCCCCACATACTTCATCCCATGCAATCAATGTCGAACCATCCATGTAAAGATAACCACATAGATCCTCAACAAAATCACCATGTGTAGGATGTCTAGACCATCTAGCACAAACATCCTCCTTATCAAATAAGTGTCTAAATTGGCTAGGTAATAGCATCTGAAGCTCAAACCATTTAAGACTTTCATGGTCAGTTTTAGTACTTCAAAATTGGCACCATACAAATAATGACGCCACATAAAGAATTGCAAACACTTCTTTCTCATAAGTTGAATAGTTACTTTGAGCTTTGTCCAACCTTTTACTTTCAGATGCAACTGGCCTTCCCTTCTGCAATAATACTGCTCCTACAGCAAAATTACTAGCATCCATTTCCAATATAAATGGTTCACTTGGATCTACTATTTGCAAAATAGGAGAAATAGCTATTGCCACTTTTTAATTTTTTAAAACTAGGGATGTTGGAAACCGTCTGTGTGTCTCTCGTGGAGAAGTTTTTGTGCGTCTACACAAGGGTTGTTGGCAGTTGGTAGCGCCTTTTGTTGGAGAAGCTTCTCTGTGTTTGCTTATGTTGGCAGTTTCATCACCTGAGGATTGTTGGCATATGGTTCTATGATGCCTAGAGATACAATTCTCTATGATGGCTAGAATCTTGGATTCATTTGTTGTATTGTATATTTGATTCTTTTCTTGTTTGTTTGTTGTCCTATATATTTGATGTTTTTCTTGGAATCAAACAGCATACCTTTTCCGGTAGTACTGAAACATGAAATTGTTTGGTAGTATCTTGCTCACTATGCATGTACTCTGTTAACTGCTTGTAAATTTCTTGATTTAGTTCATGTTGTGAGTGATAACTGTGAAATGCATGTAATCCTTCATCCCTTTCCAAAATGGCCGTTGGAGGCTGTTTTTATTTTTTGAAACCTACTTGATCTTGTCATGCTTGCATGTAATCCATAAGCTTGCATGTATCGTTTTCATTGCTTTGGCTGCATACCTTAGCTATTATTGTTTGTGTAGATAGGATTTATGTGTTTGCCTCCTTGGCCAGCTAGGTTAGAAGACCCACCCCTGCCATTCCTTCTGCTATTCCCCAATGGATGGCAACCAATCAATGGTTGGTATTCCCCACTCCAACAGCCGACATAATTCCAGCCCTATGATGTATGGAGCACCCTAGCTAATGCTACTGGACTGTGTTCGACTTCCAGTAGGGTTTTATGAATATTGACAAATGGTTGCAACAAATTTTCACTCATGAGTGCATGCATTCATTGTTTCACAGAAGTTTAGCACAGCATGTCATGGCTTTTAGCTTTGACTGGACTATGTAGTGTCTTTGATCAGAATGTTCAAGGCTGTGTCAGCAACTTCTAGCAGTAGGATAAATGCCCTTTCATCAACCTTTCCATGCATACATGTAAATGTCTATGCCTTTGTTCATCATACATGGATTCAAACTGTCTGCATAGATGCATTTCATTGTTTTCTTCATGCACGTATTCAAACTGTCTGTAAATTTGTCAATCTTGGACTGATTCAGACTGATTCAGAGACCATTCTTGCTAAACATTCATCAAGATTTTCTTGCAACTGCCTTGATTGCAGAAAGATTTAGAACTGTTTGTCTTGTTTGATAGATATCTAGCAAGATCTGTCAATTCTTGCAACTTAGATGTATAGCGGTAAAATCCCTTGGTGTAAATGGTAGCACATTGGCTTGCCAATGATCACCGTTCAATTCCCCGAGGGATTGCTATACCTTTGAACTTTCTTGCAGAGATCAACTTGCTGGACACTTTTTCTTGCATACAAACAAGAAAATCAAGAATAGAATGAAGTTTAGGGTAAAGATCACTTACTGATGTAAAGTTTTACACCAATCTTGCTTAAAACACTTAATTTTTTCACTCTGCACTATTTTCTTGATAATCTTTATATATTTTCTTCATAATCTTTACACTAACTATCACTGTTTCAAGGAACTCTGTACAACTACATAAAACTTTGCACAAACTTCAAGAAACTGCACAGACTTCAATGAACTAGAGTAATCTTCAATTTTCTGCACAGAATTTGCAACTGTTATAATAATATGCACCAGAACTGTGTTCAGCATAGCAATTTGTACTCTGCACAGCAGTCTTGGTGTCTGCACAGCAGTCTTTGAAAATTACAATGAAACTTCTGCAAAACTGCTTCAGCAGTACCAAGCTTCTTGTAAATCTGCTCCAAGAACTCCATGATTTTGGAAAATAGGACAGAAATAGAGGCTTAATGGATTAATAATTGAAACTGTAAGCTCTCTAAGCAAGATAATGTAAGAAAATATCTCAATTTTGGTTGCTAAAATCTCTGTAAACCCTAATTCAAAAATCAAGAAAATCAAGATCAAGAAGATCAAGAAGATCAAGAAGATCAAGAAGTTCAAGAATCAAATAGTATCGGATTAGGGTTTTGAAAACAGTGTTTAATGCAAATTCAAAAATGATTAACATAAATTTCTTTGCTAATCTTTTCAAACAAGAAATTAGCAAATCTAAAAAACTATGTGAAAATCAATTTTAAAAATGATTAACACTAATCACTCCTTAAGCAAGGACCTAAGCCAAGGACTCCGATACCAATGCAATGCAGGAAACTCAAAGATTGCACTCATTAACATGGAGTACACACATGTTCCACTCATCATAGAGAGTAGCATCTATTGCACTCAATAATGAAGTACACACATAGCTTCTCAAAAGGGAGAAGTCCACCATGGAATCTAAGATCTCCTAAGAGTAAGAGTACTCATGAAAGTATAATGATAAAAAGAGTAAAATGTCCATGAGCCCTATGCCTCATATAGGGTCCCCTAAAAGTACACATGTAAATGTCCCTAAGCCCAAGTGCCTAGGCCCTATTCCCGATGTGCATGTGCACCCAAACCCACTTCATTACAACCAATGTCTCCTAATTTTAAACAAAGTACATGTATCTATGATGCACATGTAAGTGAAACTCCACAAACTTCATTTTATCTTATCTTTTTCATGTCTGAGTTACTTTTTCCCCCCATAATGTGCTCTTTGTTTAGAAGCATCGTACCATAAAAAGGGAGCAATCACAAGAAGTCAAAGTGATGGAATATAGTAAAGATAATATAGATTCTATAGCCTTCTTCTCAAACATAATCTTTCTTGGTCATGAAATTCTTCAAATAGTTGACCTCTCTAATGTTGTAGAAGAACCGTTGTACAAGAGATGAACATGGTCCTTTCCTAGCACCCACAAAGAAAGAAGAACAAAGAAGGTATGTTGAGGAAACTACCATCAAAACCGCTCTAGAATCAAGAAAGGAAGAGGCAACTCTCTCAACTCAAATGCGCAAAATAACTAAGGTTTGGTGTTATAAGATTTGGTGTTCGTTTGTTTTTTAAACCTTTAATGAGACATACCTTTTTTTATATTGGGTGTATCTTACTGGCATCTTTGTTCTTTTTATCTTTAGATACGATGGGCTATTGGCTCTCAGCCTCAGGTGACTATTACTGACTCTCCTTCCTTGAGTGTTACAATACCACTCACATTGATAATCTCTAACGGTGGGATTCACTTCGAATCTTCTGAAAACATTGAAAATGATGTTGGGGTCATACGAGACAGGTTAGTGTTAGTAACTTAGTTTCTATCTCATCTAATTTTAAGCTATTGCTACTTGTGATTGTTTACATTGTAATGATGTCTTCAACTTCTCTCTTGTTGTAGGTTTAAACTATTCACTTTAGATCTCAAAGATCTAATTTGGTTTTCGAGGTTGATGTGACTGTGCATGATGCAATCATAAATGAAAAGGCTTCGACAAGGACCATGAATTTATTCATGCTGTGAGTTTATTTTCACATCCTTATATGTGCTTAATAGATTAGGGATGTTATTTAGATTCTACATAACCATTGCTTGTTTTGGGCCCTCGTAGGTGGCTTGAAAACACATTATTACAGAAAGAGATGCTTGATAGGGTCTGGTTCCTTGATAGTTTATAGTATGATTATTTGATGCCACGTCTCCACGAGGATAGCATTGGAGTCCAAAACTTTTTTGGTGGAATAGATATGTCTACAAATTTTTTTCTCTTCTTAGGTTATATGATTCTTGTTTCTATTATGAGTATTTTATGTTTTGGTTGTTTCTTATGCATGGTTTTGGTTCTCTTTAGAAGGGACCAGTGGGTTCTTTTTGTGATGTACAATAACCACATGAAAAAATTTGTACGTTTACCATGGGAAGATCATGGTGTTATGTACTTCAATTCATTGCCCAGATCCAACCCTCAACATCTGGATCCTATTGTTTCCCGGTAAGACAAGTACTTATGCTTGAGACTTTGCATATGAAAAATACAAAGTACGTTTCTCTAATGTTTTACGTTACTTTTACTTTAGGGCACTTCAAATTATATCTCAAAATTGCTCAAACACCCATCTAAAAAACTTTATGGAGAGGCCAAGAAAGACATTAGATCCACAGGAGATCCCAGAGGTATATCAAAGGAAGATTCAATATTGCTAGGTATCTTGCAAGCTCACATTTTCATTTTGAAGATAGTGCTGATTCTCTAGGTTCCATGCCAACCGAATGTTGTCGATTGCGGCTACTATTGTGACTACTACGTTATGGCATACATAAAGAGTGTCATTGATGGTGCTTATGGGAAGAGATCTAAGAGTTGGGTGAGTTGAAAGATCTAAGAGTTGGGTGAGTTGAAAGATCTTTAATTTTGTTGAGTTGAAAGATCTACTGCTTTTATCCCGAAATGAAAGATCTACTCCTTTTATCTCACATTAAGTTCTCCTGTATTGTGTATAGTTAACAAAGACATGGTTCAAGCATGAGGATGTGTTGGGGTTGAAGGAAGGACTTATCGGTTGGACTAGGAGTGTTTTGGAAGTGGAGAACAAGTGAAGATCACATTTGGGATGCAACTCCACCCTTTTTTACATGTTGAACATTTTGGATGAATGGAGGCAAATCCACCCTCTCTTATGTATGAACATTTTGGAGGAATGGATGCAACTCCACCCTTTTCTATGTATTGAACATTTTGGATGAATGGAGGCAAATCCACCCATTCCTATGTATTGAAAATTTTGGATGAATGGATGCAACATCCACCCTTTCCTATGTAATCTCACATTTTGGATGAATGGATGCAACTCCACCCTTTCCTATGTAATCTCACATTTTGGATGAATGGATGCAACTCCACCCTTTTCTATGTATTGAAAATTTTGGATGAATGGATGCAAATCTACCCTTTCTTATGTATTGAACATTTTTGATGAATGGATGCAACTCCACCCTTTCCTATGTAGTGAACATTCACTACAAGACACTGCTGCCATACACGCGTTCAATATACGCGATAAGTTACGGGCACGTGTATGGTCACGCATGTATATGAGTAGTATCGGGCGCATGTATATTAGCATCTAAATTCGCGTGGTTTCAGAAACGCGTCTACCAGCGTGTATATTGGCATCTAAATTCGCGTGTATACTGGTTTCAGAAACGCGTGTATCAGTGCGTGTATATACACGCAATTATACATGCATTATTACACGCGAGAACTTTATTAAGAAAAACTCCATTCCTTTACAAAATTAAAAACCATTTTCTTTAAACCATCTCATAGTACAATACAGTATATATCATTACACAATCCCACTACATGCATTTACAACAATGAAATATATTCAAAAATAAATCATGAGATGATAATTAAAAGCCAACATATACAATAGAAATGTCATCAATTTAGAACGATACAGTGATGGATTGGTTAGGGTTTGATCTCATCTTCAATAAGATCCATCTTTGCCAAACGATCAACATCAATATCCATTTGATCAATTTGTAAGGCTACGATTAAATTTATTCCACTATCGATATTATGTCCATTGATAATGGTATCGATGCCCTGATCATCCTCATCAACCTCACCATCATCCTCAATGGTAGGGTCATTCTCATGATCATGAGAAATGGCACGCTCATCCTCATTATCATGATTATTTCTTGCAGATCATCGATCACAACATCTTCATTGGCATGTTTGACATCATCTTCATTGCGGCTTGTTACATCCTCCATATATATGCTCCATATCAGTGAATGTATTATACATCACTTTGGAATGTGGTGCAATAGGGATGACGTACCACCATTTAATGTCATGCACCATTGGCAGATAGATAACCTACTCAAATACACATACTACAGTAATTAATTAGCATATCAAAAGTCAAGGGGTACGCGAGCTTAGATATATATGTACATGAAACACATTAGTAAAAAAATGCATACCTGCTCACATTGTTGTGGCAATACGAGCCTATCTTTCTTTGTTTGCCAAAACTTTGTAGAGTCAATAGTTACATAGACACTTGCATGTCGTTTTATCGTTGCATTAGGCCCTTTTTCCACCACGTTCATTTGCCATTTGACATCCAAAACATACACAAAGAAGTGAGGAAAGTCAAGCCTAAATATGTCTTGGATTGTGCCACAATAATCATCCATTTTTCCATTAGCTCCCTCAAAGCTACTAATGACACCGCAATCTTGTGTATTCCTCTTTTCATCAATTCTTTGGGTTCGAAAATGCTTGCCTTCACACCATATAGCATTGAACATAGTGCACTGGACAAAAATAGAAGCAATATTTGTGTAAGCAATGTGAATAAATATATATTAAAAGCAAATCACTTACAACTAATGCAAAACATTAGTTCTTTGTACCTTTAACATGCATCCTCGTGCATACTCCCATTCTTTCATCGTGATATGCAGCCCCTCGCCGCTCTCTGCTCTCTCCATTTCCTCATGCAACCAATTAACATGGATATCATTCGGAAGTGTTGCTAGATGCTTAGGGTACGCCTTACGAGAGCCATGTTGCCTCCAAAAAAGAGCTCTTTCTGCTTGCCTTTTTGTCTTTGCATCCTCATATCTTGTAACCCATCTGCTCATCACATCACTATTAAGTACGAGAAGTGGAATTGGATTACGATGCAGCCTAGTACAAGAGGAACCCACAAGGTGTCAAAGTGATACGTTGATATACAAAGTCACCATTGGAAAGGGCAGATATTGGAGCTCAAACAAGATCGTGATGGGAAAAAGCTAGCCAAGGTCCAACATGTTTACAAGGCAACAGAGCTGACACTAGCAGACCATGACCAACGTCAACGATTTCCTGCAAATTGTAAGTCATTTCACCACTTTATATTCTTGTTTTTAAATCAATTGTGTGCTAATAATGGTATACTGAGCACTGCTTTGATTGTTCTTGGGTTCCTCTGCGTAGATATTTTTCCCTCAAACCATAGTGAGTGGGAGATAAATGGAGGCGATTTCAGGAACCTTTGAAGCATACCATGTGGAGCTTGGTAGTTTAATCTTTGGAGGGTGTCCAGCTGCACAACTTCTTGCACGAAACATCTTCTTCTATGAGGATACATATGTGGTTCCCATGACAACAAATGGTACTAGAAAATTAGTTCCAGAACCTACAACAATGCTCACATCTATTGAATGGCCAATTCCAGACAATGCTTCAGTGGCCATGGCTTGTTTTTGCAGATTGAAAGCAAGGTGCAAAATGCTATGAAGTGCACATATGGATCTCACAAAGCAACCATAACCTGCTTCATACCTCTACACCTCTTTGTGTTCCTGTTCCATACAAGTGACACACATCGCACCCCAACTTTATGGATTGCAAAGGGGGAGAGAGCTCTGACTTGTTTCTTATCACCTGCATGGGATAAAAAAGTTGTTCAACACAATGGAGACACCATCAGATGCAGAGTAATAGTTGAGAAGGTTGTGATGCACTACCATATTGCCAAGCAACAGTTGTCCATTGCGT